>NC_069499.1:992906098-993051098 GCF_027579735.1 Bombina bombina | reverse complement strand
TCGGTGAACCTGGTATGGTGAAGATAAGGTAGGAAGATCTTCAGGGCCTTAGTGTTAGGTTTATTTAAGGGGGGTTTGGGTTAGATTAGGGGTATGTGGGTGGTGGGTTGTAATGTTGGGGGGGTATTGTATGTGTTTTTTTTACAGGCAAAAGAGCTGAATTTCCTGGGGCATGCCCCGCAAAGGGCCTGTTCAGGGCTGGTAAGGTAAAAGAGCTTTGAACTTTTGTAATTTAGAATAGGGTAGGGCATTTTTTTATTTTGGGGGGCTTTGTTATTTTATTAGGGGGCTTAGAGTAGGTGTAATTAGTTTAAAATTGTTGTAATATTTTTCTAATGTTTGTAAATATTTTTTTATTTTTTGTAACTTAGTTCTTTTTTATTTTTTGTACTTTAGTTAGTTTATTTCATTGCATTTATTTGTAGATATTGTATTTAAATAATTTATTGATAGTGTAGTGTTAGGTTTAATTGTAGATAATTGTAGGTATTTTATTTAATTAATTTATTGATAGTGTAGAGTTAGGTTTAATTGTAACTTAGGTTAGGATTTATTTTACAGGTAAATTTGTAATTATTTTAACTATTTTAGCTATTAAATAGTTCTTAACTATTTAATAGCTATTGTACCTGGTTAAAATAAATACAAAGTTACCTGTAAAATAAATATAAATCCTAAAATAGCTATAATATAATTATAATTTATATTGTAGCTATATTAGGGTTTATTTTACAGGTAAGTATTTAGCTTTAAATAGGAACAATTTATTTAATAAGAGTTAATTTATTTCGTTAGATTTAAATTATATTTAACTTAGGGGGGTGTTAGTGTTAGGGTTAGACTTAGCTTTAGGGGTTAATACATTTATTAGAATAGCGGTGAGCTCCAGTCGGCAGATTAGGGGTTAATGTTTGAAGTTAGGTGTCGGCGATGTTAGGGAGGGCAGATTAGGGGTTAATACTATTTATAATAGGGTTATTGAGGCGGGAATGAGGCGGATTAGGGGTTAATAACTTTATTATAATAGCGGTGTGGTCCGCTCGGCAGATTAGGGGTTAATAAGTGTAGGCAGGTGGAGGCGACGTTGTGGGGGGCAGATTAGGGGTTAATAAATATAATATAGGGGTCGGCGGTGTTAGGGGCAGCAGATTAGGGGTACATAGGGATAATGTAAGTAGCGGCGGTTTACGGAGCGGCAGATTAAGGGTTAAAAAAATATGCAGGGGTCAGCGATAGCGGGGGCAGCAGAATAGGGGTTAATAAGTGTAAGGTTAGGGGTGTTTAGACTCGGGGTACATGTTAGGGTGTTAGGTGCAGACGTAGGAAGTGTTTCCTCATAGCAAACAATGGGGCTCCGTTAGGAGCTGAACGCGGCTTTTTTGCAGGTGTTAGGTTTTTTTTCAGCTCAAACAGCCCCATTGTTTTCTATGGGGAATCGTGCACGAGCACGTTTTTGAAGCTGGCCGCGTCCGTAAGCAACTCTGGTATCGAGAGTTGAAGTTGCGTTAAATATGCTCTACGCTCCTTTTTTGGAGCCTAACGTAGCCATTCTGTGAACTCTCAATACCAGAATTATTTAAAAGGTGTGGCCAGAAAAAAGCCAGCGTTAGCTACGCGGGTCGTTACCGACAAAACTCTAAATCTAGGCCTTAAGCTTTAGCGCCTGTAATGGTAGCAATAATCTGGAGTGGAAAATAAAACAATAACAAGAATTGTAGTGATCTCTCGATGGGTCCTAGTATCCCACTGTAATGATGGATCAACATCCACAATAGAAATCAGTGAATGAGAATTCTTTTATATTTAATTTCCTTAAATCCCCTTTACATGGGGTTTAGTGAACCTTAGTGGGGCATATACATTTTGCTAAATTTCTCCTTAACAGTCAGTTCTTTCATTAGCATTTTCAGAAAATAAAACAAAACAATTACAATCTCTTGATACCTATCTGCCTCTGGAGGTGAGGATGGAAGAGGGAGTCTAGTCCAAGCTTTTTCATGTTGGAGGGTGTCGGCCATTGTCCTGTTGGATTGGAAGTTTTTTCTCTGGACTGTGGTCCATTGTTGTCTTCTTTCCTTGGGTTGGATGTTCTTCAATGAAGGTTGCAGGTTTGCGTCGTCATCATTATCATTCTATGGGTGTTGAACTCTTACGTTGGGTGTTTTGGATATCGTTTCCAGATCAGAGATGTCCCTGTAAATGAGGTGTTTCCCAGCGTGTGGTATAATGATACTGAAAGGGAATCCCCATCGATATTTGATTTTATTTTCTTGTAGGACTTTTGTGAGGAATCTTGTGGCTTTCCTTTTTTCAATGGTCATCGGACACAGATCTTGATATATTTGTAACTCTTGTTCATGGAACGTAATCGTGCCGGATGTTCTGACCGCTGTCCTCATCAGTTCTCTGTCTCTGTAATGTAAGAGCTTCACAATGAAGTCCCATGGAAGAGCAGTCACAGCAGGTTTAGGACGTAGGGCTCTGCGGGCTCTTTCAATGGATATTTATGAAATTTGAGTGGTGTTAGTTAAAATGTTGAAGAATTCTATTAGGTATGTTAACAGGCTATTTGAGTCCAATTCCTCTGAAATACCTATAATTCTTAAGTTATTGCATCTCCCTCGGTTCTCGAGGTCTTCTACTTTCTCCTGTAGAGACTGCAGAGAAGTAGCATGTTGTGATAAGCATGTTTCAGCTGAGGAGACTAAGGTACTAAGGGTATCTTGATCGGCTTTTAGGTCATCTAGTCTGGAGCCTAGTTCATTAATGTCTCTTCTGACTGCTGAAAGTTCTGATTTTATAAATGTTTTCAGATCTGCTATGTCAGTCTTAGACAACAGGTTTTGCATTGTGGCTTGAATATGCAGTAACTGGTCTTGTGGGAGTGCTGTGGTTTTTGAAGCCATTTGCTTTTCTGACTCTGTTTCTGCTTTAGGCGGCGATGAGCCTCTGTTCTCACCAACTGTATGTTCTTGTGTGGCAAAAAAGGAGTTTAAATTGCCAGTTTGGATGGGAGTTTTATTTATTTTTTTCCCCCTTGGGAAGTCGTTTAGACGCCATGTTAGGAGAGTCAGTTACACACTTTAGTAAATCTTGTAATTTCGTTTGAGTTGATGTGAGCCTTGCAGTGTTGTATGTAAAGTATGTGGCCTCACACTGTACTGCTTTTTCTTGTCTCTTTAATTGTGTCTGTTTATTAGCAGGCGTCTGTTTCTCTGCTAGATGAGGGTTGGTGTGTGTGCAGCGCTGGGGAAAACTTTGTTCACAATAATCCCCTGTATTTTATTGTGCAAACGTGGGTGGCCTTGGCTGTTCAGGACAGCTAATGTATAGAGATACCTGACCACTTTATTAGTGCTTCTGATGTGCAGTAGTACTCACGATTCACTGTGGATACAACTGTGAGCCTCGTTGATGACCCAGAGTTCCTCTGCTGGCTGAGGGTCTGCTGAATTTATCCTGCGTTGAGGCAGCAAGATGGGGGCGATCCGCAGCATGGTAAGACTCCGCCCCCCATCAATTTTTCATCTTAATTTGAAAAAGCAATAATGTAAAAAAAAAGAAGTCAATTTTTGGTTCAGCACCTGGGTAGTGCTTGCTGATTGGTGTCTAAATGTAGCCACCAATCAGCAAGCGCTACCCAGGTGCTGAGTCAAAAATGGGCCGGCTCCTAAGCTTTCAAATAAAGATACAAAGAGAACAAAGAAAATTTGATAGAAAGTTTCTTAAAATTGCATGCTCTATCTGAATCATGAAAGTTTAAAGGGATTCAGATCGAGCATGACATTTTAAGCAACTTTGTAATTTACTTCTATTATAAAATTTTCTTCATTCTCTTGGAATCTTTATTTGAAATGCAAGAATGTAAGTTTAGATGCCCAATTTTGGTGAACAACCTGGGTTGTTCTTGCTGATTGGTGGATAAATTCACCCACCAATAAACAAGTGATGTCCAAAAAATAGCTTAGATGCCTTTTTTTTTTTTTTTTAAATAAAGATAGCAAAAAACAAAGAAAAATTGAGAATAGGAGTAAATTAGAAAGTTGCTTAACATTGCATGCTCTATCTGAACAACAAAATAAAAAATTTGGGTTCAGTGTCACTTTAATTTTGACTAAACTATCCCTTTAAGTACACTGGATGTGTAAAAAAAAACATAGAAAGTAAAAGAAATACCAAGTGTAATTGTTGTTTTATCGTAAAAACATAAATTATGCTTACCTGATCATTTCCTTTCCATCTGTATGAGGAGAGTCCATGGCTTCATTGCTTACTTGTGGGAATACAGAACCTGGCCACCCGGAGGAGGCAAAGACACCCCAGCCAAAGGCTTGAATACCTCCCACACTCCCCTCATCCCCCAGTCATTCTGCCGAGGGAACAAGGAACAGTAGGAGAAATATCAGGGTATAAATGGTGCCAGAAGAACAAAAAATTTAGGTCCGCCCAACGGAGAAAACGAGCAGGGGCCATGGACTCTCTTCATACAGATGGAAAGGAAATTATCAGGTAAGCATAATTTATGTTTTCCATCTTAATATGAGGAGAGTCCACGGCTTCATTCCTTACTTGTGGGAAACATATACCCAAGCTCTAGAGGACACTGAATGAAAATGGGAGGGTAAAAGAGAGGCGGGCCCTATTCTGAGGGCACCACAGCCTGCAAAACCTTTCTCCCAAAAGCTGCTTCAGCCGAAACAAAAACATCAAATTTGTAAAACCTTGAAAAAGTATGTAAGGAGGACCAGCTAGCCGCCCTACAAATCTGCTCCATAGAGGCCTCATTCTTGAAGGCCCAAGATAAAGCCACAGCTCTAATTGAATGCGTCATAATCCTCTGAGGAGGCTTATGTCCCGCTGTTTCATTTGCTAAGTGAATAATTCTCCTCAACCAAAAAGACATGGAAGTGGAAGAAGCCTTCTGCCCTCTGCGCTTCCCAGAATAGACAACTTTGTGGCCTTAAGATAGAATGTCAAAGCCCGAACCACATCCAGATTATGAAGTAAACATTCCTCCTCCTCCGAAGAAGAAGGATTAGGACACAAGGAAGGGACCACAATCTCCTGATTGATGTTACAGTCAGACACGACCTTAGGAAGAAAACCTAACCCAGTGCGAAGAGCAGCCTTATCAGAATGAAAAACTAGGTAAGGAGGCTCACATTGCAAGGCAGCCATCTCAGAGACTCTGCGTGCCGAGGCAATAGCAAGTAGAAAAAGAACCTTTCAAGACAGTAACTTAATGTCAAGGGAATGCATGGGCTCAAACGGAGCCCTCTGCAAAACTTAAGAACCAGATTTAAACTCCAAGGAGGAGCGGAATGTCTAAACACAGGCCTTATTCTAGACAGACCCTGAACAAAAGACTGTATATCAGGAAGCTCAGTGAGCCTCTTGTGTAATAACACAGAGCCAAAATCTGTCCCTTTAAGAAACTAGCGGCCAGTCCCTTCTCCAAACAGTCCTGGAGAAAGGAAAGAACCATGGACATGCTGATCTTATGCCAGGGGAATCCACGCTCTTCACACCAGAATAAGTAGGTCCTCCACACCTTATGATAGATGCGACGAGTGACCAGCTTTCTAGCTTTAATGAGAGTATCAATCACTCTCTCAGAAAAACCTCTCTTAGCTAGGACTAAGCGGTTAATCTCCGCGCAGTCAGCCTCAGAGAATCTAGATTCTCATGAACAAAGGGACCCTGTTCCAGCAGATCTCTGCAACAAGGTAACCTCCATGGAGGAGATGAGGACATCCCCACCAGATATGCAAACCACATCCTTTGTGGCCACGATGGAGCAATTAGGACCGCCGAAGCTTGCTCCTGCTTGATGCGGGCCACTACCCGAGGTAGAAGTGGTAACGTTGGAAAAATGTAAACCAGTTTGAACCTCCATGACACTGCTAATGCATCTATCAGCCAGTCCCTTCTCCAAACCGTCCTGGAGAAAGGAAAGAACCATGGACATGCTGAACTTATGCCAGGGGAATCCACGCTCTTCACACCAGAATAAGTAGGTCCTCCACACCTTATGATAGATGCGACGAGTGACTGGCTTTCTAGCTTGAATGAGAGTATCAATCACTCTCTCAGAAAAACCTCTCTTAGCTAGGACTAAGCGGTTAATCTCCACGCAGTCAGCCTCAGAGAATCTATATACTGGACCACGACCTGTATCTGGGTAGCTTGGAATTGAGTCGGGACGCCATGAGATTTATCTCCGGTGTCCCCCATCTGTTGCAAATCTCCGCAAACACCTTGGGATGGAGAGACCATTCCCCTGGATGAAAGGATTTTTTGCTGAGGAAATCCGCTTCCCAGTTTACACCCGGAATATGGATTGCTGACAGCGAGCAGTTGTGGGCCTCTGCCCATTCCAGAATCTGAGATACTTCCCCCATTGCTAGGGAGCTGCTCGTTCCCCCCCCTGATGGTTGATGTAAGCCACCAAGGTAATGTTGTCCGATTGGAATCTGATAAACTGGGACAAACCCATTAAAAACCAAGCCTTCAGGGCATTGAAGATCGCTCAAAGTTCCAAGATGTTGATCGGGAGAAGAGATTCCTCTCGAATCCACCGGCCCTGTGCCATCCTGGCACCCCAAACGGCTCCCCATCCTGAGAGACTTGCGTCCGTAGTCACAATCTCCCAGGATGGTCTCAAGAAGGATGTCCCTTGGGATAGTCAATCTAGACAGAGCCACTAAGAGAGCGATTCTCTCGACCGGTTGTCCAGAGAAATCTGTTGAGACAGATCCAAGTGGTGGCTGTTCCTTCAGCATGCACAGTTGAATAGGTCTTAGGGGGAACCTGGCGAATGGAATGATATCTATGCTGGACACCATGAGCCCAATTACCTCCATACACCAGGACACAGATGGCCTTGAGGAGGTCTGAAGGGCAAGACAACTGGAAGTAATTTTGCAACGTCTCTGGTCTGTAAGGAATATCCTCATGGATATGGAATCTATTATCGTGCCCAGGAATTCCACCCTGGTATTGGGCACCAGATAACTCTTTCCTAAGTTTATCTTCCATCTATGAGATTGAAGAAGAAGTAGAAGAGCTCTGGAATTGTCTTCTGCCAGCCGGCAGGACGGAGCCTGGATGAGGATGTAGTCTAAGTATGGCGCTACTGCAATACCTCTGGACCTCACCACCACAAGCAGAGCCCCCAGAACCTTTGTAAAGACTCTTGGAGCAGTAGCCAGACCAAAATGAAGAGCCACAAACTGGAAGTGCTGATCCAGAAAGGCAAATCTTAAGAACTTGAAGTGATCCTTGTGTATTGGCACATGTAGGTAAGCATCATCAAGTCTATCGTAGTCATGAACTGTCCCTCTTGAACTAAGGGCAGAATAGACCTTGTCGTCTCCATCTTGAACAATGGGATCAACAGAAACTTGTTCAGGCACTTTAGGTCTAGAATCAGGCGAAATGTACCCTCCTTCTTTGGGAACACAAAAAGGTTTGAGTAGTACCCTAAACCTCTCTCTGATAGAGGTACTGGCACAATTACTCCCAGGGAGGAGAGATCCTTCACACACCCTAGAAAAGCTTCCTGTTTTCTGGTCTTGAAGATAGGTTTGATAAGAGGAATCTGCCCCTGTGCCGATGAGATTTGAAACTAATCCTGTAACCCTGAGCTATAACCTCTAGAACCCAAGGGTCTTGCACGTCCCCCAACCAAGCCTCCACAAAGAGAGATAGTCTGCCCCCAACACTATCCAACGCCGGATCGGGGGCCGCCCCTTCATGCCGACTTTGTTTCGACGGGCTTCTTGTTCTGCTTGGATTTATTCCAAGATTGAGCTGGTTTCCAAGTTCCCTTGGACTGATCAGGCTTTGTGGAGAGCTGCTGGCATTGGGATTTATCCGAACGAAAGGGACAAAAATTAGAACCTTGTCCTTTAGATTTATTCTTCTTATCCTGCAGTAGAAAGGCACCCTTGCCCCCAGTGATCGTGGATATGATAGAGTCCAGGCCTGGACCGAAAAGAATCTTCCCCTTAAATGGAAGGGACAGCAATCTTGATTTTGAAGTCATGTTCGCAGACCAAGACTTCAGCCAGAGAGCCCTATGGGCTAAAACAGAAAAACCTGATGTTTTGGCATTCAGGCGAATACTCTGCATGTTTGCATCACAGATGAAAGAATTAGCTACCCTCGAGGCCTTAATCCTTTCCTGGATCTCGTTGAGGGGATTTTTCACCTTGATCATCTCCGATAGAGAATCGCACCAATAGGTAGAGGCTCCAGCTACCGCAGCGACCGCTGCTGCAGGCTGAAACAAGTACCCCGTGTGCTGAAACATTTTTCTTAATAGAGTTTCTAGCTTTTTATCCATGGGCTCCTTAAATGACGAACTATCCTCAAGCAGGAGGGATAGTGGTGCGCTTAGCAAGCGTGGAGATAGCTGCATCCACCTTAGGGACAGACCCCCACAACTCTAATTGAGAGTCTGGAACGGGGCACAATTTCTTAAAGGAAGAAGGGGAAAAAGAAGATCCAAGCCTCTCCCATTCATTCTTAATAATATTTGCCATCTTTACGGGAACCATGAAAGTCTGTGGCACCACGCTGTCCTCATAAACCTTGTCAATCTTAGGAATAGAAGGTTCCTCTGGTAATTTAGGTTCCAGAACCTCTAATGTAGCCAACACTTCCTTTAACAGAAAGCGTAAGTGCTCGATCCTTAATCTAAAGTCTGGTTCCTCCGCAGCCGGAGGTTTAGAGGCAGCAGATTCCGACCCAGAAATAGCCTCCTCTGAACTATCAGAGGTGTCTTCATCAGCGGATAATCTAGCATCAGATAAATCCAACAAATTGGTAGATGACCTCTGGGAAGGATAGCAATATTTGACCTTTCGCTTGCTTTTAGCAGGGAGAGGTAAAGCACTGAAGGCCGCAGACACTGCCGTTTGTAACTGTTCAGAAAAGTCTGGTGGTAAGATGGCCCCTCCCGAAGGAGGATTTGCAGTGCAAAGGGAGGCTGCATGTGTAGAAGGAGATGATTGCAAGGAACGCACCTCACTGAACGGAGACCCCTCAGAGGTGGACGGCTCAGTGGTACTAAACATCTTTAAAGAAAAAGAAAAAGAGGGGGCGCCCTAAGTGTAGGAGAGAAGATGTGACCAAATAATTCTATACTTCTATAATAATTCTATACTTATGTATCTAGATGTTAGATTAATATTAAAAAATGCTAAAGTGATAAATCAAGGTGATATACTGTGGGAACCAGTGTCAATGTGGTTTTAAAGTGATAAATCATACAATGTGCAATGTTATACAGTGTTAATCGATAGCAATGTGATACAGGGTAAAAGTAATAAACAATCAAAACAAACACAGTGATAATAAAATGAAAGTCTCTATTGGGATGGGAGGCAGCTATCTGTGATGATCCAGGCCAGGATCCAGGAGCAGCAATCTATGAAGAGAAAAGACAGAAGCGCCACATGGCCCAATATTGTTTGATCCAGAATAAATAGATCTTAAGGTGATGAGTAAACTCACGTTTAGTAGAGCACCTCAGTTGGCACCTGTGTTTTCCTTCTGTCTATACAGACATCAGCTCCTGTGCAGGAAGTTGGTCTTCTGGGTGACCAAATAGATCCCAGACCGTATATCTAACTGAGGTGCTCTACTAAACATCTTTGTCTTTTTAGATATAATTACCTTATCGAGGCATATGCAACGTAATTGAGCAGGTGGGTATACCGTAGCCTCCGCACAATAAAAACAGGTATTAGAGGAAAAGAGGGAGTACCCTCTAATGCATCAGAGTCCTCCATAGCTTGTGCTTTAAAGATGAATAATAGAACAAGATAAATGGCACCTTTATACCCCCAATGGCCGGGGCATTTACCACCAGGGAATTCTGGTGGTGGACAAACAAGGTGGCCACAACTCAAATAAGGTCCTGTGTCACTGGATATTTTTAGGAAATATAAAATTAGTTGTATGTAGCCATCAATCTATATTCGGCTCTTATGGGTTCTAAAATATTTATCTGCGGCCCTTATTAGTTCTAAAATATTGATCTGCGGCCCCCATATGCTAGTAGTTTGTTTATTGCTTTAGCACATTAGATCTTTTTTTTTTGTCCCTTAAAGGGATGGAACGGTCAAAAATGAAATGTGCCTGGGTACATTTTAATTTGAAAGAGCATTTTTGTAATATACTTCAATTATAGCAAAAATACTTCTAGTAAAATGTAATACTGTTTTTCTGCAACATATGCACATATCCTGTGAGGGCCGCGCACCAATATTTAAACACCATGCCTGCTCAGAGAGTCTTCAGTGGCTTGTTTGACACAAATGACGTCTTCAGAAGTAATACACATCACAGCCACCTTTTTGAGCATGCATGGTGTTTAAATATTGGTGCGCGGCCCTCACAGAATATGTGCATATGTTGCAGAGAAACAGTAATAACTTTTACTAGAAGTATTTTTGCTAATGGAAGCACGTTACAAATACGCTTTTATTTCAAGTTGAAATGTACTCATACACATTTTATTTTTGACCTTTCTATCCCTGCTTTCTAACAGTTTATTATTTAAAACAGAATGTAAATCACATTTTAACAAGTGATTTAGATAATGTTGACTAAACCTAGAATAAAGAATAAATTACATGAAGAAGTGAGCAACACACAAAAAATGGAAGTGGTGGGGTGGAGCCAGCAGCCTAGAAGAATGGTTGCATGTTTTTGGAGCTCTGGCTCTAATGGCTATAAAATAGCATTAGGACAGTAATTAAATACCTATTTCATCTCAAGAAGCTATGGTCTAATTGCCTGACAACAGACTAGATGGAGAGCCGATGTCCCTTGCTAATGCAATAATTTAACAGTGGAGCCGGTGGTCTGAAAACAGCCTGCACGGGCAACAACCATATCTGAGGCCACGTGGACCAGCGTTTTATCTAACATGGAGAGCGCTCACTGGATCTTATCTGAGCTTAGTAAACTCCTGGAATCATATCGACTTCTGCCTGAAGCCTCTTTTAATATGATGCCTGCTACTGTGGCTGTATTTGAGACCTTATCGGAAGGATGTCTACCTGCAGTTGGTGAGGTTGGAGCTGGGGGAGCTGCATCTGAGCCCTGACACTTGTTGTGCACTTCTGATTCTACCGTAAGAGTATTAAGCAGTTCCACAGATCAAAGGTCTGCACAGCGACTAGACACCTATACAGTAGTTCCAGCTAAGACAGACTCACTGGAGTTTGCCGGGAGAATGAAGCCCAGAGCTATAAATATAATGGCAATGTTAGGGCCTGGGAGCTTAGACCCGGTTCTCAGGTCTTTTGCGGAAACCCTAAAAGTGATGACTTTGCAGAACATAAACGCCACTGTTGGAACACTGTCTGCTAAGCCGCGTGGGGGATTATCATCAGGAGATCAAACTTCTCAGAAGGCGCGCTTGTTGGAAGCTTGCCGCGAAGGTCGGGTGTTTCAGTTTGGAGAGGACAGGGGAGACTCTCCTTATCAGTCTAAATCCGGAGTATGATAGACATATCTGAATTCCACAACGACAGTGTGTTGATAGCTGCTTGAACTAAATTATTGTTAAAGTACTGTGGCTGTCTTACGATGTCTCCAATAACTTGTATCTAGCGAATAGCCGTTTCTTATCATAATATGTTCATAGTTATAAGTTAACTGATTTTGAGCTAACAGATGTATATTATTTTACATACTTCCCTATAGTTAGAACCTGTTAATTTTAGAGCTATTAAGATACCGTAACAATATACTGGGATAAACATATGTTTAGATATTGGCAGGGTTTCTAGTGCTCCAGTAACCATAACCATAACTTAGACCTTATGTTTGACACATTTTACGATCTCAGGTCCAGTATGTATTTTAGTGTCAGTATGTATAATTCAGGCACATTATCTCCATGGTACTTACTTTCATAGCTTGTATTACTAAGCAAGTACAACAATTAGATATATGTAGATGGGGAATTCTTATTCCTAATTCTGACAAATAGCTTCTGTCTTATTATACACATTATATAGTTGGGAATGGAAGATGAAAGGACAGAATGGGGATTGAGATGCCTATACATCTGTTGGATATTGGGGGTACTTAACTGGAGATTTAACAGTGTTTTTAACGGACTGTCAGAAATTTATGTCTAATGCCACAGAGCATAGGGCCCATGCCCTGCAGCGGATCTATTCCCTATTTTTATACCCATATAGCTACAACCTAGATTGTCAAGGATTGTCATGCTTACATGTTCTTTTTTATATGAGAGTCCTAATTATGTGTTTGGATATATACATTAATACTGGTCCCTGTGCTGAACTACTGCTACGATAGCCAAGATATAGGGGTCTATAGGCAAAACTGGAAAGTTCCATTCTCCCAAGCAATCAAGATGCCCAGTAAATTTTTAGGAGACAAACTCTTATTTCCACACAATATATGTTTTGCTCACATGATATGGCTTATTTATACTGAATACCCCCCTTTCCCATCACATTTATCAATATACTCTGATGTGGTATTGGTGATCTAAATGTTATTCTGTGGCTCTCTAATAGCATACTACATTTGTATTTAACCATATATACTTTTAAATATTACATTTCCATCTGCATTGTGTGCTTAATAGCTAGGGCCTAAGCAATATTTAATTGCCATAACTTTTAGTCTACATTATTTACCATGCCTAAATGACCACCTCCCCCCCCCCATTTCCATATAATGTACCTCCCTGTTTGGAAGGGCTACTTAAGCGGTCTATCTTACTTGTACCGCAACCTTAAATTGACTTCCCTTTATTTCATTTATGCTGTAACATAAGTTATATATGTCAATTTTTTTTTTCTATTGCAAAGCTGGTTATGCATGGCTACACAATGTTTCCCCTAAGTTTTACAAGTATGGATGTAGTTTTTCTCGGATTCATTTATGCTGTATTACAAGTTGTAGATATTTATAGAATGTTTTAAGATGTCAGGGGACTCCTTACCTCTCTCTGTTATTAAAGTAGTCATGCATATCTGTAGAATGTTTTAAAGCAAAACTAAATCTGAAAATGTGAGGTGTTTATCCTGTATGGTTAAATTTTTTCTGTGATACAATGGCTATATCCCTAAATGTATATCAGATATGATTTTGCTTTTTGTTCTTCTCTGTATTGGTATACCTCTTGTAACATAGCATGTATGTCGTAGTCTGTTCTCAACCTCAATAAAATATTTATAAAAAAAAAAATGGAAATTAAGGGAGAATGTAGATAAGTGGCTGACAGAGCATCTGCAGGGACAGAAGTCTGATCTGAGGTCTAATTTGGGTGTAAGGATGACAGAGCGACTGAAAAGAGTGTTCAAATGTATTAATCATATCTAATATAAAAAAAAATGATATCTCCACATGGTATATCAAGACAAATATCTTGAATAGAGGTGGGTGCTCAGTGTCAAAAATATATGAAATACAAAAAGAGAAAAGGAGACACTCATAATATCAATATCCCATGTAGCTCAAGTGAGAAAGGAAAACTTAACTTTTAATAACATAAGGTTTTTTTTTTTGCTGTAAAAAAAGACCAAGATCTAGTAGGAGCCAGATGGTTTTGTGTTGGAAATATGTGTTTGTCTGAAAAGGTTTTGGACCCGGGTGAGTCTGTATGATTTAGTTACAGTTCCAACATAATCCTGATGTTTTTCTGTTAAAAAAGATTTTGTATGTATGTATATATTTATGTATTTATTTTTTGCAGAAAGATAAGGCAGGGAATGAGTTTTTGTGAAAAATACTTGGATTGGGTAGATCTGTAACACATCCAGATTGCAAGTGGCGTGCTATTTTGCGCTTTCACTTACATGCAAACACCACCTAAAGTAAACTTTTAATGCATGCCGGTTAGAACACGGTATTACAAGTTGAAAGTAAAATGTTTGCGTATGAACAAAAGCCGGTGCACTCTAACTTGAGCACTTTGCATATCACGACTGTCATATTTTGCATTCCAATGTTCTTCACATAGAAGAAAATGTTCTATTTATTTAAATGATGTATTTTTTTCTATCAGATAACTGCAAAACAATGTATGCTAACTTTACTAACTTTATGGCAGTGGCTAGCCTTGTTGTCTGTGAACTAAAGCCCAGGTTGGATCTTCCAAATAAGTCAAATGGTGGGGGAAGTTTGGCTATTGAAAAATAATTGCAGTAAAAAGGATGTTAGTTTGTGTGACACGAAGTCTGTTGCTTTATCTACAACCCAGGCACTCAAGGGTTAAAAAAAGATAGTTCCTAACCACAAGTCCCTTTATTTATTTTATTCTGCCCTATTTAACTTTTTATTTTTTTACTTAATCATTTTTTTATTGAGGTAATTAGAAAGTACATCAACAAGTAAACATTTGACAGGACTGGTAAAAAGCATATCAGTTATAGTTATGCTATTGTAACAAAGTGCATACGTGTAACATCTCCAGATACTGTGTCAAGAAATACCTGAATAACTAGATATAACAAGGAAAGTAGTAAACTTATAGTAATTAAACCTCATTTTATAACTAAAACAAAATCCCTCTGGGGCTTCATTGGGCCGCTCTTGGACCCAGGAAAGTAGACTTAGTACAGGAGAGGGATGCTAATGATATAAGCGGTCACTCATGGACCTCTGGAGTGATAAATTATAAACTAGTAACTGAAGTAGCTTTAACCTATAGAACTACACAATTGGTTTAGTATAACCACAGAACTACACAATGGGTTAGTATAACCATAGAACGACACAATGGGTTAGTATAACCATAGAACGACACAATGGGTTAGTATAACCATAGAACTACACAATGGGTTAGTATAACCATAGAACTACACCATGGGTTAGTCTAACCATAGAACTACACAATGGGTTATTTTAACCTATAGAACTACACAATGGGTTAGTATAACCATAGATCTACACAATGGGTTAGTATAACCATAGAACTACACAATGGGTTAGTATAACCATAGAACCTTTAAACTCATACGGCTAGATTACGAGTTGTGCATTAGGGTAAAAAAGCAGCGTTAAGAGGTCCTAATGCTGCTTTTTTACGCCCACTGGTGTTACGAGTCTTGAAGGTTTAGGGGCACCGCACAGTTTTTTGGCCTTACCGCAAAACGACTTACGTAAACTACGTAAAGTCTTTTTTCTATGGGACTTCCATAGCGCCGGTATTACGAGTCTGTCCTGGGAGGCCAAAAAGTGAGCGGTACACCCTCTCCAACGCTGTAACATAAAACTCATAACTAAAGTGCTAAAAAGTACACTAACACCCTTAAACTACCTATTAACCCCTAAACCGAGGCCCTCCCGGATTGCAAATACTAAAATAAAAATTTTAACCGCTAATCTGCCGCTCCGGACACCGCCGCCACCTACATTATATTTATGAATCCCTAATCTGCTGACCCCAACATCGCCGACACCTACATTATATTTATTAACCCCTAATCTGCCGCCCCCAATGTCGCCGCCACCTACCTTCACTTATTAACCCATAATCTTTTGCCCCCAACGTCACCGCCACTATAATAAACATATTAACCCCTAAACCGCCGCACTCCCGCCTTGCAAACATTAGTTAAATATTATTAACCCCTAATGTGCCGGCCCTAACAACGCCGCCACGTACCTATTATTATTATTATTATTATTATTATTATCGGTTATTTGTAGAGCGCCAACAGATTCCGCAGCACTAAAACCTACATTTATTAACCCCTAATCTGCCGCCCCCAACGTCTCTGCCACTATATTAAAGTTATTAACCCCTGAACCTAAGTCTAACCCTAAACCTAACACCCACTAACTTAAATATAATTTAAATAAATCTAAATAAATATTCATAAACATTAACTAAATTATTCCTATTTAAAACTAAATACTTACCTATAAAATAAACCCTAAGATAGCTACAATATAACTAATAGTTGTAATTGTAGCTAGCTTGGGATTTATTTTTATTTTACAAGCAAGTTTGTATTTATTTTAACTAGGTAGAATAGTTATTAAATAGTTATTAACTATTTAATAACTACCTAGCTAAAATATATACAAATTTACCTGTAAAATAAAACCTAACCTAAGTTACACTAACACCTAACACTATACTATAATTAAAAAAAATAATTAAATTAAATACAATTAATTAAATTAAATTATCTAAAGTACAAAAAACAACAACACTAAATTACAGAAAATAATAAACAAATTACAGAAATTTAAACTAATTACACCTAATCTAATAGCCCTATTAAAATAAAAAAGCCCCCCCAAATAAAAAAAACCCCCTAGCCTAAACTAAACTACCAATAGCCCTTAAAAGGGCCTTTTGCGGGGCATTGCCCCAAAGTAATCAGCTCTTTTACCGGTAAAAAAAAAATACAAACAACCCCCCTAACAGTAAAACCCACCACCCACACAACCAACCCCCCAAGTAAAATAATATCTGAAAAAACTAAGCTCCCCATTGCCCTGAAAAGGGCATTTGGATGGGCATTGCCCTTAAAAGGGCAGTTAGTTTTTTTGCCGCCCAAACCCTAATCTAAAAAATAAAACCCACCCAATACACCCTTAAAAAAACCTAACACTAACCCCCTGAAGATCGACTTACCGGGAGACGTCTTCATCCAAGCCGGGCGAAGTGGTCCTCCAGACGGGCAGAAGTCTTCATCCATCCGGCGCGGAGCGGGTCCATCTTCAAGACATCCGACGCGGAGCATCCTCTTCTGGGGATGATTAAAACAGAATGAAGGTACCTTTAAGTGACTTCATCCAAGATGGCGTCCCTTAGATTCCGATTGGCTGATAGCTTGCATTCCGATTGGCTGATAGAACAGCCAATAGAATGCAAGCTCAATCCTATTGGCTGATTGGATCAGCCAATAGGATTTAACTTCAATCCTATTGGCTGATTGCATCAGCCAATAGGATTTTTTCTACCTTAATTCAGATTGGCTGATAGAATTCTATCAGCCAATCGGAATCTAAGGGATGCCATCTTGGATGACGTCACTTAAAGGTACCTTCATTCTGTTTTAATCGTCGCCAGAAGAGGATGCTCCGCGTCGGATGTCTTGAAGATGGACCCGCTCCGCGCCAAATGGATGAAGATAGAAGATACCGTCTGGAGGACCACTTCTGCCCGGCTTGGATGAAGACTTCTGCCCATCTGGAGGACCACTTCGTCCGGCTTGGATGAAGACATCTCCCGGTAAGTCGATCTTCAGGGGGTTAGTGTTAGGTTTTTTTAAGGGTGTATTGGGTGGGTTTTATTTTTTAGCTTAGGGTTTGGGTGGCAAAAGAGCTAACTGCCCTTTTAAGGGCAATGCCAATCCAAATGCCCTTTTCAGGGCAATGGGGAGCTTAGTTTTTTTTAGATAGTATTTTATTTTGGGGGGTTGGTTGTGTGGGTGGTGGGTTTTACTGTTGGGGGGGTTGTTTGTATTTTTTTTTTACAGGTAAAAGAGCTGGGCAATGCCCATCCAAATGCCCTTTTCAGGGCAATGGGGAGCTTAGTTTTTTTTAGATAGTATTTTATTTGGGGGGTTGGTTGTGTGGGTGGTGGGTTTTACTGTTGGGGGGGTTGTTTGTATTTTTTTTTTTACAGGTAAAAGAGCTGATTACTTTGGGGCAATGCCCTGCAAAAGTCTGTTGCTTTATCTACAACCCAGGCACTCAAGGGTTAAAAAAAGATAGTTCCTAACCACAAGTCCCTTTATTTATTTTATTCTGCCCTATTTAACTTTTTATTTTTTTACTTAATCATTTTTTTTATTGAGGTAATTAGAAAGTACATCAACAAGTAAACATTTGACAGGACTGGTAAAAAGCATATCAGTTATAGTTATGCTATTGTAACAAAGTGCATACGTGTAACATCTCCAGATACTGTGTCAAGAAATACCTGAATAACTAGATATAACAAGGAAAGTAGTAAACTTATAGTAATGAAACCTCATTTTATAACTAATACAAAATCCCTCTGGGGCTTCATTGGGCCGCTCTTGGACCCAGGAAAGTAGACTTAGTACAGGAGAGGGATGCTAATGATATAAGCGGTCACTCATGGACCTCTGGAGCAGTGATGTGCAGTCACTAGAGGCAGGTGAGGCAGTGCTTCACCTCTCATATGGGCAAAAATATATTTTTTTTATTGGCTTTAAAAAAAAAAATGTAAATTTTTTCCCCCAGCATTTTTTTTTCTCACAGCTATATGTTGTGCAATGAAGAGGCACAATCAGGTCTGCCCACCATTACACAACATGCTGCGCCATCTACTGGATGCAAGTGGTTAAGATCATTGCATGGCTCATTAACTGCTTATTTGAGGCAGTCCTATTTGGGCTGAACCAATCCAGTGAGAGGCATTAGTAAGTGGAACATAGGGTTGGGGCTGGATGTTAAATCATATAAAACAAAACAAAAACGCAAAAAAACAACTTTCATATATTTTGTTGCTGTCCTGTAAAGCTGCCAGCTTTGCTAAAGTGAAAAAGAGAGTTCTGTTCTTCCCCTCTAAGTGCAGTGGAATGTGCCACTGTCACTTCCTGAATCCTTACAGAGCAGGAGAGAGGCACAGAGAGCAGTGTTTTAGCCACATCTTATTAAAGTAAGATTTTACTGATAGGGATTATGTTAGTGAAAATGATCATTTAATGAATGTGGTTTAGTGTTTTTTTACTCTTTTACAGCAGGGTCGTTTTTGTATTTTGTTTACTCAAACTTTACACCCACTAACTTAGCAGCTTGCCTCTGTACTTCACACTAAATTATAGACTAATTTTCTGAACTCTCTGTAGCTCTGCTGTTTTATTACTTTAAAATGCAGTGGTCCCCCCCCCCCTTGTGTGTGTGTGTGTGTGTGTGTGTGTGTCTCTCTATCTATCCATCTCTCTCCTTATGTGTTGTTCTCCCCCATGGTCTCTTTCTCTCTCTGTCTCTCTTCCTCCCCCTCTGACTCTCATCCCTTATGTAATGAAAGAATCTATAAGCATAATTTGCAGCATTAAAGTAAAAAGTATGTTTAAACATATTTTAATGGGCATGGATTTCTAGATCTCATAATCAGAGCAAGCATTGTGTTATCTGGCAAGAGTTTCTGTTACAATCCTTTTAGACTAAAATCAGATGTTTACTAAGTTGACCAGTTTTTCAAGACACCATTTAAAGGGACATGAAACCCATATGAAACCCATATGCAAATTTAAATAACTTTCCAATTTACATCTAATATCTAATTTTCTTTATTCTTTTGATGTCCTTTGTTGAAAATCATATCTAAATATGCTCAGTAGCTGCTGATTGGTGGCTGCACATAGATACTTCATGTGATTGGCTCACCCATGTGCATTGCTATTTCTTCAACAAAGGATATCTAAAGAATGAAGGCGTATCCTAGCCACTGCCTCACCATCCTCTGACGTCACTGCACGTCACTGCTCTGGAGTGATAAATTATAAACTAGTAACTGAAGTAGCTTTAACCTATAGAACTACACAATGGGTTAGTATAACCACAGAACTACACAATGGGTTAGTATAACCATAGAACAACACAATGGGTTAGTATAACCATAGAACTACACAATGGGTTAGTATAACCATAGAACTACACCATGGGCTAGTATAACCATAGAACTACACAATGGGTTATTTTAACCTATAGAACTACACAATGGGTTAGTATAACCATAGAACTACACAATGGGTTAGTATAACCATAGAACCTTTAAACTCATACAGCTAGATTACGAGTTGTGCATTAGGGTAAAAAAGCAGCGTTAAGAGGTCCTAATGCTGCTTTTTTACGCCCACTGGTGTTACGAGTCTTGAAGGTTTAGGGGCACCGCACAGTTTTTTGGCCTTACCGCAAAACGACTTACGTAAACTACGTAAAGTCTTTTTTCTATGGGACTTCCATAGCGCCGGTATTACGAGTCTGTCCTGGGAGGCCAAAAAGTGAGCGGTACACCCTCTCCAACGCTGTAACATAAAACTCATAACTAAAGTGCTAAAAAGTACACTAACACCCTTAAACTACCTATTAACCCCTAAACCGAGGCCCTCCCGGATTGCAAATACTAAAATAAAAATTTTAACCGCTAATCTGCCGCTCCGGACACCGCCGCCACCTACATTATATTTATGAATCCCTAATTTGCTGACCCCAACATCGCCGACACCTACATTATATTTATTAACCCCTAATCTGCCACCCCCAATGTCGCCGCCACCTACCTTCACTTATTAACCCATAATCTTTTGCCCCAACGTCGCCGCCACTATAATAAACATATTAACCCCTAAACCGCCGCACTCCCGCCTTGCAAACATTAGTTAAATATTATTAACCCCTAATGTGCCGGCCCTAACAACGCCCCCAACGTACCTATTATTATTATTATTATCGGTTATTTGTAGAGCGCCAACAGATTCCGCAGCACTAAAACCTACATTTATTAACCCCTAATCTGCCCCCAACGTCTCTGCCACTATATTAAAGTTATTAACCCCTGAACCTAAGTCTAACCCTAAACCTAACACCCACTAACTTAAATATAATTTAAATAAATCTAAATAAATATTCATAAACATTAACTAAATTATTCCTATTTAAAACTAAATACTTACCTATAAAATAAACCCTAAGATAGCTACAATATAACTAATAGTTACATTGTAGCTAGCTTGGGATTTATTTTTATTTTACAAGCAAGTTTGTATTTATTTTAACTAGGTAGAATAGTTATTAAATAGTTATTAACTATTTAATAACTACCTAGCTAAAATAAATACAAATTTACCTGTAAAATAAAACCTAACCTAAGTTACACTAACACCTAACACTATACTATAATTAAAAAAAATAATTAAATTAAATACAATTAATTAAATTAAATTATCTAAAGTACAAAAAACAACAACACTAAATTACAGAAAATAATAAACAAATTACAGAAATTTAAAATAATTACACCTAATCTAATAGCCCTATTAAAATAAAAAAGCCCCCCCAAAATAAAAAAAAACCCTAGCCTAAACTAAACTACCAATAGCCCTTAAAAGGGCCTTTTGCGGGGCATTGCCCCAAAGTAATCAGCTCTTTTACCGGTAAAAAAAAATACAAACAACCCCCCTAACAGTAAAACCCACCACCCACACAACCAACCCCCCAAGTAAAATAATATCTGAAAAAACTAAGCTCCCCATTGCCCTGAAAAGGGCATTTGGATGGGCATTGCCCTTAAAAGGGCAGTTAGTTTTTTTGCCGCCCAAACCCTAATCTAAAAAATAAAACCCACCCAATACACCCTTAAAAAAACCTAACACTAACCCCCTGAAGATCGACTTACCGGGAGACGTCTTCATCCAAGCCGGGCGAAGTGGTCCTCCAGACGGGCAGAAGTCTTCATCCAGACGGCATCTTCTATCTTCATCCATCCGGCGCGGAGCGGGTCCATCTTCAAGACATCCGACGCGGAGCATCCTCTTCTGGCGATGATTAAAACAGAATGAAGGTACCTTTAAGTGACTTCATCCAAGATGGCGTCCCTTAGATTCCGATTGGCTGATAGCTTGCATTCCGATTGGCTGATAGAACAGAAAATAGAATGCAAGCTCAATCCTATTGGCTGATTGGATCAGCCAATAGGATTTAACTTCAATCCTATTGGCTGATTGCATCAGCCAATAGGATTTTTTTCTACCTTAATTCAGATTGGCTGATAGAATTCTATCAGCCAATCGGAATCTAAGGGATGCCATCTTGGATGACGTCACTTAAAGGTACCTTCATTCTGTTTTAATCGTCGCCAGAAGAGGATGCTCCGCGTCGGATGTCTTGAAGATGGACCCGCTCCACGCCAAATGGATGAAGATAGAAGATACCGTCTGGAGGACCACTTCTGCCCGGCTTGGATGAAGACTTCTGCCCATCTGGAGGACCACTTCGTCCGGCTTGGATGAAGACATCTCCCGGTAAGTCGATCTTCAGGGGGTTAGTGTTAGGTTTTTTTAAGGGTGTATTGGGTGGGTTTTATTTTTTAGCTTAGGGTTTGGGTGGCAAAAGAGCCAACTGCCCTTTTAAGGGCAATGCCCATCCAAATGCCCTTTTCAGGGCAATGGGGAGCTTAGTTTTTTTTAGATAGTATTTTATTTGGGGGGTTGGTTGTGTGGGTGGTGGGTTTTACTGTTGGGGGGGTTGTTTGTATTTTTTTTTTACAGGTAAAAGAGCTGGGCAATGCCCATCCAAATGCCCTTTTCAGGGCAATGGGGAGCTTAGTTTTTTTTAGATAGTATTTTATTTGGGGGGTTGGTTGTGTGGGTGGTGGGTTTTACTGTTGGGGGGGTTGTTTGTATTTTTTTTTTACAGGTAAAAGAGCTGATTACTTTGGGGCAATGCCCTGCAAAAGGCCCTTTTAAGGGCTATTGGTAGTTTAGTTTAGGCTAGGGTTTTTTTTTATTTTGGGGGGCTTTTTTATTTTAATAGGGCTATTAGATTAGGTGTAATTAGTTTAAATTTCTGTAATTTGTTTATTATTTTCTGTAATTTAGTGTTGTTGTTTTTTGTACTTTAGATAATTTAATTTAATTAATTGTTGTTAATTTAATTAATTTATTTAATTAATTATAGTATAGTGTTAGGTGTTAGTGTAACTTAGGTTAGGTTTTATTTTACAGGTAAATGTGTATTTATTTTAGCTAGGTAGTTATTAAATAGTTAATAACTATTTAATAACTATTCTACCTAGTTAAAATAAATACAAACTTGCCTGTAAAATAAAAATAAATTCTAAGATAGATACAATGTAACTATTAGTTATATTGTAGCTATCTTAGGGTTTATTTTACAGGTAAGTATTTAGTTTTAAATAGGAATTATTTAGTTAATGATAGGAATATTTATTTAGATTTATTGAAATTATATTTAAGTTAGTGGGTGTTAGGTTTAGGGTTAGACTTAGGTTTAGGGGTTAATAACTTTAATATAGTGGTGGCGAGGTTTGGGACGGCAGATTAGGGGTTAATAAATGTAGGTAGGTGGCGGCGATGTTAGGGACAGCAAATTAGGGGTTAATAATATTTAACTAATGTTTGTGAGGTGGGAGTGCAGCGGTTTAGGGGTTAATATGTTTATTATAGTGGTGGCGACGTTGGGGCAGCAGATTAGGGGTTAATAAGTGTAGGTAGGTTGCGGCGACATTGGGGGAGGGAGATTAGGTGTTAATAAATATAATGTAGGTGGCAGCGATGTTGGGGGCAGCTGATTAGGGGTTCATAAGTATAATGTAGGCGGCGGCGGTGTCCGGAGCGGTAGATTAGGGGTTAATAAGTATAATATAGGTGAGGGCGATGTCGGGGAGGCAGATTAGGGGTTAATAAGTGTAAGATTAGGGGTGTTTAGACTTGGGGTTCATGTTAGGGTGTTAGGTGTAGACATAAAATGTATTTCCCCATAGGAATCAATGGGGCTGCGTCACTGAGTTTTACCCTGCTTTTTTGCAGGTGTTTTCTCAGCCGGTTCTCCCCGTTGATTCCTATGGGGAAATCCTGCACGAGCGCGTACGACCAGCTCACCGCTGACTTAAGCAGCGCTGGTATTGGAGTGCGGTAATGAGCACAATTTTGCTCAACGCTCACTTCTCTTTTAACAACGGGTTTCTGAAAACTCGTAATACCAGCGCTGTAGGTAAGTGAGCGGTGAGGGAAAACTGCTTGTTAGCACTGCACAGCCTCTAACGCAAAACTCGTAATCTAGGTGATTGCTAGGTAAAGTTGTGCATTCTCTAACACAAAGGCTTATATAGACAGGGCCGTCTTTAATATTGACTGGACCCTGGGCAAAAATTTTCTTGGGCCCCCCCACCCCATGCAATTTCTCTCTCCAGCCCAACATCCCAAAAAACAAATAAATAAATTTATTTTATAATTGTTTTCAAAATTATTAGTCCAGCAGTGGATCATCACTGCTGGGCTAATCATTTAAAAAAAAATGAAATAAATTGCAATATGTGAAACTGGACCTAAGCAGTATTAATAAGTAAATATATAAATTCCTCCACTTTGGATTCATTTAATATTCTTTTGAATGTGATTCTGGTGTGAGTTTAGCTGGTTAAAGAGATTTAGGGCAGCCAACAGGAGCAAAGCAAGTTAAAGACTGAGGAGGAAGCATGGAGGTGCAGACAAATATAAGTTTACTGACTGAAACAGCAGAACTACTGTGGGAAGCTGTAAAATCTGAGACAGAGAGAAAACAAAAACTATAAAAATAAACCTTACATTAATGTGTGAAGTATCAGCATGACACTATACATCAGCCACAGCAGCACATGTCACTTCTTTGCTAGGAACAAGTTCCCTCTCACCCTGCACTAGACAATGCTGCATGGGGAGGGGCGTGTGTGCACTCACTTATTCTTCCCACTGACACCTTTCTACAAAGCACTGTTCCCTAACATGTCACATGACACCAGCACGGTCTGGCACAGTTTTTAAAAAAAAAAAGAAGATATAAGCAGAGTACTTTTGACTGTGACAGTATTATGACTGAATGTGTGTGTTCCCCATGTCACATCAGTAGTCTGGTATGAACCATTAAAAAAAAAAAAAAAAAATTTATGACTCTTGGGCCCCTCAACAGAGACTGCCAAGATGCCACTTGTCACCAGTTTGGCCATATTTCAGAGCTGCAACATCACTGGAGTGCCCAAAAGCACAAGGTGTGCAATACTCAGAGACATGGCCAAGGTAAGAAAGGCTGAAAAACGACCACCACTGAACAAGACACACAAGCTGAAACGTCAAGACTGGGCCAAGAAATATCTCAAGACTGATTTTTCTAAGGTTTTATGGACTGATGAAATAAGAGTGAGTCTTGATGGGCCAGATGGATGGGCCCGTGGCTGGATTGGTAAAGGGCAGAGAGCTCCAGTCCGACAGACGCCAGCAAGGTGGAGGTGGAGTACTGGTTTGGGCTGGTATCATCAAAGATGAGCTTGTGGGGCCTTTTCGGGTTGAGGATGGAGTCAAGCTCAACTCCCAGTCCTACTGCCAGTTTCTGGAAGACACCTTCTTCAAGCAGTGGTACAGGAAGAAGTCTGCATCCTTCAAGAAAAACATGATTTTCATGCAGGACAATGCTCCATCACACGCGTCCAAGTACTCCACAGCGTGGCTGGCAAGAAAGGGTATAAAAGAAGAAAATCTAATGACATGGCCTCCTTGTTCACCTGATCTGAACCCCATTGAGAACCTGTGGTCCATCATCAAATGTGAGTTTTACAAGGAGGGAAAACAGTACACCTCTCTGAACAGTGTCTGGGAGGCTGTGGTTGCTGCTGCACGCAATGGTGATGGTGAACAGATCAAAACACTTTTCAGTGTCCTTGCAAAGAAAGGTGGCTATATTGGTCACTGATTTGTTTTTGTTTTGTTTTTGAATGTCAGAAATGTATATTTGTGAATGTTGAGATGTTATATTGGTTTCACTGGTAAAAATAAATAATTGAAATTGGTATATATTTGTTTTTTGTTAAGTTGCCTAATAATTATGCACAGTAATAGTCACCTGCACACACAGATATCCCCCTAAAATAGCTAAAACTAAAAACAAACTAAAAACTACTTCCAAAAATATTCAGCTTTGATATTAATGAGTTTTTTGGGTTCATTGAGAACATGGTTGTTGTTCAATAATAAAATTAATCCTCAAAAATACAACTTGCCTAATAATTCTGCACTCCCTGTATGAGAGTCGCAGCTCTCTTAAGTGAGTAAACATTGTCAGTCAATTTTTACAAAATACATCATAAACAATAGTAGAAAAAGAAACCTCCAATTACTCTTGACTTATGCACACATAGTATTGAAGTACAGAGGTAAAGAAGAAGAAAGAGGGAAGATACCTGAACCCACAAAGGGGACGAGCAAGAAGGAGAAGAGTGCTGCTTTACCATTGCTCAACATCATTTGTTGTAAGTATACTGGTGGAGTTATCTTAAAGCTTAAAATTAAGGCTAATTATACTACTCAATCGAATTTCAAAATTAAGAGCAGATCCTATAGTCACCATGAAGATAAATATTCCGTAATGAGTTCTCTCGCTACGTTTGTGGCCAACAACCCTTCCTAGTTTAGTAATGTGTTTTGTGTTTCAGATAATGCTCCCAGGTAGCTAGAATTTCTGCATAAGAGTCCATTTTATCATTTATCATGTAGTAGTATTCTTCTAGTTCTAGAAATTCCGATACCCGGAGTGTCCACATCTCCAAAGTCAGGGTGAGCCTACTTTTCTAATTTTTGGCAATTAAATATTTCACACTATTTATCATAATACTAAATAGCTTGATATAAGGCTTATATTTAATTTTAGGGGGGTTAAATAGCAACCACACTAACGGGTCGAGGGAATGTAGTCTCTAGTATTAATTCTATTTCTGTTATTATGGTCCTCCAGAAGTTCTGGATTGTGTTGCACCACCACCACATATGTGTCATATCACTGCCTCTATGTCCACACCTCCAACAGTTTTCTGACCTGTGGTGAAATAAACGGTGTAATTTCTGGGGAGTAAGATACCATCTATGTAATATTTTTAAGTTGATCTCCACTAATGAAAGCGAGATTGATGATTTTATTATATTCTGAAAGATGGAAATACTTGTGGAAGAATGCGTATACCTTGGTCATCTTCCCATTTTTCTAAATATGGTGGGATGTATCCAGGTGGATTAATGGTTAAAATTTTATATATTTGTGAGAGAGTATGTGTGATTGGGGGTGTCCGAATGCACAAAGCCTCAAAATTAGTTAATGGCCTAACCATATTTCTATTTTGCTCGTGTCGGGACACGTAATTGTGTACTCGGTGGTAATTATACCAGTTATGAAAGTAGTTGTATCCCTTGTCTACTAGCACCAATTGGGGAAGGATTTTCTCTCTAGATGAGATCATATATATGTTAATATCACAGATATTACTATCCGGCATATTACCTATGGCTTTGTGCCCTATTGAGAACTGACCATTTTCTATAAGGGAAGTTAGAGGGGATGGTTTGGATTATATATAGTTGTTATGGGACAAGATGTGTTCCCATACAGCAAAGGTCTCTACTATCAAGGGGGAATTGTAAGCTATTTTGTTTTTCTGTTTTTCCACACTCCAACACCTTCTCCCCAAATGTGGAGAATCAGAGATTGAGTGTTCTAACTGTACCCACCGCTTATGCTGTAGGTGTATGTGCCAATCTACTATTCTCTGTAAAAAGATGGCTTGTCTATATAAAGAGATGTTAGGGATGCCTAAACCGCCCTGAAGTTTGGGTGATTGCATTATTTTAGAGCTAATCCTGGACGTTTTTTTATGCCAGACAAAGTCGCTAAAAGCTTTTTGTATGCTTGGGATATAATTTGTGGGCAAAGGAATTGGCAGTGATTGGAGGACATATAACAATCTAGGAAAGATATTCATTTTGAGGACATTTATTCTGCCAGTCCATGATAATTTTTTAGAAAGCCATGACGAGAGGTCTCTAATAATGTTTTTTTTTTATCTGTTCGTAATTTTTCGCAAAGGTTACTTCCATTGTTGTTGCCAGATCAATGCCTAAATAGTGTAGTGTATGTTGGCCCCAGGTGAAGGGGGTCAACGTTCTTACTTTATGCAAAGATGTTTCATCTAAATTAATGTTTAATGCTTCAGACTTTTCAGAGTTTATCTTAAAATTAGAGAGTGAGTGAAATTGTTCAAATTCTTGTAATAGAGGTGGGATAGATACTTCCGGGTCGGACAATGAAAATAAAATATTGTCCGCAACCTGTGTCAACCTGTATTGCAGTAATATGAGGGTTTTGTCTAATTTTAGTTGCAATGGTTTCAAAGAAGCAAGCAAACAGGAGAGGGGAGAGGGGACAACCCTGTCGGGTACCATTGGTAATTGGAAAAAACTTTGAAAGAGTTCCGTTGATCAGTAATTTAGCGTTAGGGTTGGAATACAGTGCAAATATTCTATCTAACATTTTAGAGCCAAAACCCATATGCATCATGGTACAACACAAAAATTCCCAATCAACACGGTCAAAGGCCTTTTTGTAAATATTTTATTATATCTTTTTATGTGACAACACTGAAGAAATTACACTTTGATACAATGTAAAGTAGTGAGTGTAAATTTGCTGTCCCCTCAAAATAACTTAAAGGGACACTGAACCCAAATTTTTTCTTTTGTGATTCAGATAGAGCATGCAATTTTAAGCAACTTTCTAATTTACTCCTATTATCAAATTTTCTTAATTCTCTTGGTATCTTTATTTGAAATGCAAGAATGTAAGTTTAGATACTGGACCATTTTTGGTGAACACACTGTGTTGTTCTTGATGATTGGTGGATAAATTCACCCACCAATAAACAAGAGCTTTCCATGGTACTGAACCAAAAAAAATAGCTTAGATGCCTTCTTTTTCAAATAAAGAAAGCAAGAGAATGAAAATAATTGATAATAGGAGTAAATTAGAAAGTTGCTTAAATTTGCATGCTCTATCTGAATCATGAAAGAAAAAATTTGGGTTCAGTGTCCCTTGAACACACAGCCATTAATGTCTACAAAATGAGTACACCCCTAAGTGGAAATGTCAAAATTGGGCCCAATTGGCCATTTTTCCTCCCCGGTGTCATGTGACTCGTTAGTGTTACAAGGTCTCAGATGTGAATGGGGAGCAGGTGTGTTAAACTTGGTGTTATCACTCTCACACTCTCTCATACTGGTCACTGGAAGTTCAACATGGCACCTCATGGCAAAGAACTCGCTGTGGATCTGAAAAAAAAAGAATTGTTGCTCTACATAAAGATGGCCTAGGTTATAAGAAGATTGCCAAGACCCTGAAACTGAGCTGCAGCACGGTGGGCAAGACCATACAGCGGTTTCACAGTACATGTTCCACTCAGAACAGGCCTCGCCATGGTCAACCAAAGATGTTGAGTGCACATGCTCAGCGTCATATCCAGGGGTTGTCTTTGGGTAATAGACGTATGAGTGCTGCCAGCATTGCTGCAGATGTTGAAGGGGTAGGGGGGGTCAGCCTGTCAGTGCTCAGACCATACGCCACACACTGCATCAAATTGGTCTGCATGGCTGTCATCCCAGAAGGAACAGCAATTTAAAGGGAGACCGGCAATAGGGTACAGACCTCCTTTAGGTGTGATGCACAGTGGACGAGCTGGCGACCTCCAGCCCACAAATAAAAATTCAATATTCCACAGCACCATATGATTAATCACAAGTCTTTTATAGAAGCATAAACAGCAGCAAAAGTATGCAACGTTTCAGGATCACAATCCCTTAATCATGCATACACAGTAATGCACCTGTGTCTTATTTATAGGTACACAACAACCAATGAAAAAACAGAGAAAAAAAATGTTTCAAAACACGTAACCCTTTTATGGCTAAACACTTCATACTGGTATTAAATACACTGCCATCTACTGGTTACAAATTCCTCATACAATCCTTATTATACAATTTTTAAAAAGACAAAACTAAGTGTAAAAGTGCATATGTACATATCAGAAAATACAATGACATAAAACTTTTTCATATATATCCTTAGATGTATTAACAATATAAACTAAGAAGAAACCCTTATTTTTAAGGACAAGGTAAGATTAGTGGATGTACCTAGAGAAAAACTGATAAATCCAATTCTCTATTTAACCCCTTAGGGTACATGGTATCCAATTTATGGATCCATAAGGCTTCCCTTTGCTTTAACAGTAGTTCTCTACTACCTCCTCTTCTTGGCACATCCACTTGATCTATAATTTGCCATCTAAGTTGGCTAATTTGATGGCCATACTCCACAAAATGACACGCAACTGGGGCTTTTTCATCTTTTTTTAATCTATTCCTTATACTTTGAATGGTCTCTCCAATATAAATTCTGGCACATGGGCATTTAATTATATAGACCACGAATGTGGATTCACACGTGTAATAAGATTTTAATTTCACTCCTAGGGTGGACAAATTCTTTGCCCTTTATTACCGAATGTCAATTGCCACATCCCAAACAAGGGAATTTTTTCAGTGATGTATCTCTCCCTTTTGCTATGTTTAGATCCCAATCAGATTTAACCAAAATATCATTGAGGTTTTTTACTCACCTATGGGCCATAGTGGGTTTATTTTGGAGTATATTTACCTATTTGTTACAATCCTGAATTATATGCCAATGTCTTCTAATTATATGAGATATTTTCTCACTATAATCACTATACTGGGATACAAATATAAATTTTTCATTGTTCGCCTGTTTGGCTACATTTCTACCCCCTTTATGGCATATATTAAGGGTTTCTTTGTTTATTAACCCTACAGGGTATCCTCTGTCTAGGAACTTCTTCCCCATTTCCTTCAATCTCAATTGTTTTGTTTCTTCTTCACTGACTATTCGATCAGCCCTGATTAATTGACTCCTTGGAAGTGAGTCCTTTAATCTTTTGTTGTGGAAACTGTTGTATCTAAGAAGGGTGTTACGATCTGTTTTCTTTCAATGTATATCAATTTTTAGATCCTGCCCCTTCTTATATACTACAGTATCAAGGAAAACCATTCTCTCCTCACTGAAAGCCAAAGTGAATTTGAGGCCATCAACCTCATGATTAATTTCTTCCACAAATTTTAACATGGAGTCTTCGTCGCCCCACCATATGCCAAATACATCATCTATAAATCGCCACCAGGTGGCACCATATTTCAGAAAAAAATGATTACCATATATAAACTTTTCTTCAAAACAATTCATGTAAAGATTGGCATATGATGGGGCGACGTTAGACCCCATAGCTGTGCCCTCCCTTTGCATGTACCAGGAATCCATAAAAAGGTAAAAATAAAATAACACAATTCTCAATAATTCTTCAAAGAAATCTATTTGTTGGAGATTATATTGACCTGATGATGCTAATAGTTGACAAACTATACCTATACCACTCTCATGCTTGATAGAGGTATATAAACTCTTCACATCAAGAGTATACAGTATACATTTTGTTCTGTCTAGTGCTAATGCTGAAAGTTTATTTATAAAGTCCCCTGTGTCTTTTATAAATTAGGTCATTCTTTCCACATAGGGTTGTAAAACCCTATTCAAAAATACAGCTATATTAGTAAAGGATTCAACATTAGAAACTATTGGACGCCCCGGAGGGCTTTGTAAATTTGTGTGTACCTTCGGTACAGTGTAAAAGATGAGCGTTCTAGGGTGATCCTTATACAAATATTCACCCATTTTTTTTATCAATAACCCCTGATGTAATGGCTATATTGATTACTCTTTTGATTTCTCTTTGAATCTTAAAAATAGGGTTAGCATCCAATTTTTTATAGGTGTTAGTGTCATTTAATTGAGTACAAATTTCCTGTATGTAGTATTCCTTTTCGAGGACTATTGTGGCCCCACCCTTATCGGCTCTCTTAATGATAACATTCTTTTCTTTAATGGTTTTTATGGCTCTCAATTCATCCCTAGATAGAAGGAAGCCTCTTCTAAAGATGATGCACAAGAAAGCCCACAAACAGTTTGCTGAAGACAAGCAGACTAAGGACATAGATTACTGGAACCATGTCCTGTTGTCCGATGATCAAGATAAACTTATTTGGTTCAGATGGTGTCAAGCGTATGTGGCGGCAACCAGGTGAGGAGTACAAAGACAAGTGTATCTTTCCTACAGCATGGTGGTGGGAGTGTCATGGTCTGGGCCTGCATGAGTGATGAAAGCACTGGGGAGCTACAGTTCATTGAGGGAACCATGAATGCCAACATGTACTGTGACATACTGAAGCAGAGCATGTTCCCCTCCCTTCGGAGACTGTATTCCAACATGATAACGACCCCAAACACACCACCAAGACGACCACTGCCTTGCTAAAGAAGCTGAGGGTAAAGGTGATGGACTGGCCAAGCATGTCTCCAGACCTAAACCATATTGAGCATCTGTTGGGCATCCTCAAACGGAAGATGGGGGAGCGCAAGGTCACTAACATCCACCAGGTCTGTGATTTCGTCATGGAGGAGTGGATAAGGACTCCAGTGGCAACCTGTGAAGCTCTGGTGAACTCCATTCCCAAGAGGGTTAAGGCATTGCTGGCAAATAATGGTGGCCACACAAAATATTGACACTTTGGGCCCAATTTGGACATTTCCACTTAGGGATGTACTCTTTTGTTGTTATTTTGTTGTTTTGTTGCCAACGATTTTAGACATTAATGGCTTTGTGTTGAGTTATTTTGAGGGGACAGCAAATTTACACTGTTATACAGGCTGTACACTCACTACTTTACATTGTAGCAAAGTGTTCTCACATGTAAAGATATATTAAAATATTTACAAACATGTGAGGGGTGTATTCACTTTTGTGAGACACTCTATGTGTAGTTAAGTTTGGGATAGGGGAGAATAGTGGGTCTTTAACGGTAGGTTCAACTGAGGCTGATCTAAGCCATCAGTGGGATAGGCAGTAGGAAATAGCTATTGATGATGGCTGTATACTGTAGCAAGGATACATCTAAAACACAGCCACTAGTTTTCTCAAGCATAAGGATATCACAGGGGGGTGTATAGTACAGTCAATTCTAACAAAATACTCCCACAAACAAGGCATTTTTCTTTCATACAGGTGGTAAGAGTCCACAATTCATTACTCCTGGGATTGGAATTACTCTTCCCTGTCACTAGGAGGAGGCAAAGATTCACAAACCCCAAGAGCTCTATAAAACCCCTCCCACCTCAGGAGTACCTCAGTCTTCTCTTTGCCTCCGCTGGAGGAGGTTGAAGAATGAAAATGTGCAATTGATTCTTCAGTGAGGGGGATTGTTGGAGGGATGTATTTGGAGTAAAGGTAATGGCATATTTTTCCACTTTTTGGGATCTAGTCACAAGCTTTTCCACAGGTTTCACAGGGACTTGTCCTTTGCCTCTTCCTGTTGGTTCTTCAATATACTCCTCTTCCAGATCCTCTGCTGTTATGTTTCAGCACTGGTTTTGGCTCCCTACTGGTTTCTTCCAGTAGTGGAGTGACTATTGGTAAGCACTATATATATATATATATATATATATATATATATATATATATATATATATATATATATATATATTATTTTTTACCATAAAAGCCTCTTAGGTTATATATTTTTTATATACATATATGACCTTGGGACAGTTATATATTGTATTTTGGTGATTCCCCTTTAAAAAAAACTATTATGTATTTTTTATTATGCTTCATATTTTCACCTGTGTTCTTTTTTTAATCCTTGCTGGCTTTTTTATGTAGATATATTTTTTTAAATGAACGCCAAATTTTTTTGTTGCTATATATTTTTTGATGCACATTGATGCTTGATAACGCATGTTGATGCAAGTCCGCTTTTGGGCCAGCATGCATTGACGTGAAAGTGTATGTGTTGGCGCGCCTTTTTCTTTTTATGACAGGCTGAGGTAGATTTATTGTAATTATATTTAAGTTAGGAGGTGTTAGGGTTAGACTTAGGTTTAGGGGTTAATAACTTTAATATAGTGGCAGCGACGTTGGGGGCGGCAGATTAGGGGTTAATAAATAGTAGGTAGGTTGCTGCGACATTGGGGGGTGGCAGATTAGGGGTTAATAAATAGTATGTAGGTGTCGGCGATGTTGGGGGCAGCAGATTAGGGGTTAATACATATAAAGTAGGTGGTGGCGGTGTCCGGAGCGGCAGATTAGGGGTTAATAATTATAATGTAGGTGTTGACGATGTCGGGGGTGGCAGATTAGGGTTAATAAGTGTAAGATTAGGGGTGTTTAGACTCGGGGTTCATGTTAGGGTGTTAGGTGTAGACATAAATTTTATTTCCCCATAGGAATCAATGGGGCTGCGTTAATGGCTGTGAGTTTTGCAGGGTCATAGGATGTGTACCCAGTCTGGTTTGAGTATGTAGTCCATTTCCATGTTTTGTATGTGTTACTAATGGGCCTGGGTCACCCTTGTTTGTATCTCAGTGTGTTTGCTTGAAGGCATGCATTGTGTGGCTTTAGATTAAGGACCCAAGGAGAAACATTGACGTGGTCCTAGGCCTATTACCATTTAGCCAAATGCTGTAATTAACTTTTCCATTTTGCTTTTAATCTAGCTGTGTGCTTGCAAGAGAGCACCAGGCTTTCTATGTGTTGTGTTAATAATTTTGTTCTGAAATTTTTCTTATGGGCTTTGCACCCAGGCTTGTCTGAGGTTAACTGAAAGCCATGCAGCTGCCTGTGAGTGCACCCAGGGCTGTGAGTTTTGCAGGATCATAGGATGTATACCCACTCTGGTTTGAGAGTGCAGTCCATTTCCGTGTTTTGTATGTGTCTAGGGAAATTACACAGGGCCTGTGTCACCCTTGTATGTATCTCAGTATGTTTGGTTGAAAACATGCATTGTGTGGCTGTAGGTTAGGGACCCAGGGAGGAAGAGACCTTGATGTGGTCCTGGGTCTAATATCATTTGGGCAAATGATGTAACTAACTCTTCCATTTTGCTTTTAATCTACCTGTGTTCTTGCAAGATAGTGCCAGACTTTTTATGTGTTACGTTAATAATTTTGTTTTGTAATTTTAACAATTGGTTTTGCACCCAGGCTTGTCTGAGAGAACTGCCAGAGTCGCTTAAAGCTGTGAAGTTGTCTTTATGTGCTGGTGACCACCCATGGCTGTCAGTTTGGCAGGATCATAGGATGTATACCCAATCCGAATTTGAGAGTGCAGTTAATTTCTTTATTTTTATATGTGTCTAGTGAAATTACAAATTGCCTGTGTCACCTTTGTTGGAATCTCAGTGTGTTTGGTTGAAGGCATGCCTTGCTGTAGGTTAGGAACCCAGAGAGGAAAAGACCTTGATGTGGTCCTGGGACTATAACCATTTGGTCAAATGCTGTAACTAATTCTTCCATTTTTCTTTTAATCTAGCTTTGTGCTTGTGTGTGTATATATATATATATATATATATATATATATATATATATATATATATATATATATATATATATATATATATATATATATATATAAAAAACCGCAATTCCGAAAAAGTTGGGAAAGTATGGAAAATGCAAAAAATCAAACAAAAAGAGTAATTTCAAAATTTTATTTACCCTGTACTATATTGAAAACACATTATTAACTCATTATTTTATGTTTTACTTTGTGAATTTAATGTATTTTTGAAAATATACACTCATTGCAAATCTAATGATTGCAACACTTCCCCAAAAAGTTGGGACAGGGGCAATTTAGGACTAATAATGATGTGACAACACTGACAAGTTGAAATAATAAGGTAATTGAAACAGGTGAGGCAGTCGTGTAATCATAGTATATAAGGAGCCTCCAAAAAATGGCCTATTCCTTCAAGAGCAAGGATGGGTCGAGGCTCGCCAAGCTGCCAACAGATGAGTCACTTTAAGAACAACATTCCCCAAAAACAAATCAGTAGGATTTTGGGCATTTCACCTTCTACAGTGCACAATATGATTAAAAGATTCAAGGAATCCTGTCAAATCTCGGTGAGTAAAGGGCAAGGCTGAAAACCACTTCTGAATGCGCATGATCTATGATCCATCAGACGTCAGTCTCAAAAACCGTCATGAGCCTGTAATGGATATCCTGACATGGGCTCGGGAATACTTTGGTAAACCTTTGTCAGTCAACATCATTCACTGCTGCATCCACAAATGCATGTTAAGGCTTTACTATGCAAAGCAGAAGCCATACATCAACACTATCCAGAAGCGCCGCTCATCTGAGATGGACAGTAGCACAGTGGAATCGTGTTTTGTGGTCTGACAAGTCAATATTTAAAATAGTTTTTGGAAAAACAGCCATTGTGTTTTCCGGGCCAAAGAAGAAAAGGACCATCCAAGCTGTTATCAGCATCAGGTCCAAAAGCCAGCGTCTGTCATGGTATGCAGGGGGTTGTCTGTACCCATGGCATGGGTAACTTGCACATCTGTGAGGGCACCATTAATGCAGAAAGATATGTATACATTTTGGAGCAACATATGCTGCCATCCAGACGTCGTCTTTTCCAGGGACGTCCCTGCATTTTCCAGCAGGACAACTTTAAACCACCATCTGCCCGGATTACACGTGCATGGTTGTGTAAGCAGAGAGTGCCGATGCTAACATGGCCTGCCTGCAGTCCTAACCTGTCTCTGATTGAGAATGGGTGGTGCATTATGTAGCGCAAAATAAGGCTACAAAGGCCCCGTACAGTTGCGCAGCTGAAGACATGCATAATGGATGAATGGGGGGAAATTCTGCTTGTTAAACTTAACCAACTGGTGTCCTCAGTGCCAAAACGTTTAATAAGTGTTAAAAAAAAAACAATGGCCAGGGTGAGAATGATGAATCAGATACAATTTTTCCGGCTCTCATATTCATGCTTCAAAAGTAAGAGAAATAAGTTGACACCCAATTATTTTTTTTGCAGAACTCACAATTCAGTGTAGTTTCTTATTTAATGATAACGTTGAAGACCTATACCAGGTTAAAATAGAGGATGATAAAACTGATTTGATGATGGCTGAATAAAAACAAGTTAAAAGTTTTTGAGACAGACCAAATTATTTAAGTTGCCTTAAGAACTACCAACGATGTTGAGACTATATATAGTATATAGTAAAAATATCAACGTCCCATTTCAAATCATGTTGAATCGTTGTGCCAAGGAATTTGTATGATGTAACTCTGTCTACTCTGCAATCTTTAATTTTCAGAGAAGAAGGTGATGGAGACTTTTTTTTTTTAAAAAATCAATTACAATCTCTTTGGTTTTATGAACATTTAATGCTAAATTGTTTGCTTCACTCCATGATGCCTGCCTGTCTACTTCACATGTTATAGCTCAATTAATCTTCATCTGAGATAAGCCCAATTAGTGTAGTGTCATCTGAAAATTTCAACAACTTCACAGATATAATATGTAATAGATCCAGCAGACTATTAAGTATTGTTGTGTATTTATATGGAAAATACTTTGATTCAGGAGTGTTTGTATAAATAAGACATAAATAAGGAAAGATGAAGATGTGTTTTCTTAAACAAGTTAGATTTATTATGATCTAAGGCCTAGATTTAGAGTTTGGCGGTAGCCAGGAAAACCAGCGTTAGAGGCTCCTAACGCTGGTTTTAGGCTACCTCCGATATTTGGAGTCACTCAATAAAGGGTCTAACGCTCACTTTTCAGCCGCGACTTTTCCATACCGCAGATCCCCTTACGTCAATTGCGTATCCTATCTTTTCAATGGGATCTTTCTAACTCCGGTATTTAGAGTCGTGTCTGAAATGAGCGTTAGAAATCTAACGACAAAACTCCAGCCGCAGAAAAAAGTCAGTAGTTAAGAGCTTTCTGGGCTAACGCCGGTTCATAAAGCTCTTAACTACTGTACTCTAAAGTACACTAACACCCATAAACTACCTATGTACCCCTAAACCGAGCCCCCCCCCACATCGCCGCCACTCGATTAAATTTTTTAACCCCTAATCTGCCGACCGCCACCTACGTTATCCTTATGTACCCCTAATCTGCTGCCCCTAACACCGCCGACCCCTATATTATATGTATTAACCCCTAATCTGCCCCCCTCAACGTCACCTCCACCTGCCTACACTTATTAACCCCTAATCTGCCGAGCGGACCGCACCGCTATCATAATAAAGTTATTAACCCCTAATCCGCCTCACTAACCCTATAATAAATAGTATTAACCCCTAATCTGCCCTCCCTAACATCGCCGACACCTAACTTCAATTATTAACCCCTAATCTGCCGACCGGAGCTCACCACTATTCTAATAAATGTATTAACCCCTAAAGCTAAGTCTAACCCTAACACTAACACCACCCTAACTTAAATATAATTTAAATCTAACGAAATTAATTAACTCTTATTAAATAAATTATTCCTATTTAAAGCTAAATACTTATCTGTAAAATAAATCCTAATATAGCTACTATATAAATTATAATTATATTATAGCTATTTTAGGATTAATATTTATTTTACAGGTCACTTTGTATTTATTTTAACCAGGTACAATAGCTATTAAATAGTTAAGAACTATTTAATAGCTAAAATAGTTAAAATAATTACAAATTTACCTGTAAAATAAATCCTAACCTAAGTTACAATTAAACCTAACACTATACTATCATTAAATTAATTAAATAAAATACCTACAATTACCTACAATTAAACCTGGTCCGGATCTACTCTTCTTCCCGGATAGGATGAAGACTTTGGAGCCTCTTCTGGACCTCTTCAGCCACCGGATGATGGATCGCCAGCCCCCGCTTGGGTTGGATGAAGATTTTGGAGCCAGGACCGATCGGTGACACCCGGTGAGGTGAAGACAAGGTAGGATGATCTTCAGGGGCTTAGTATTAGGTTTATTTAAGGGGGGTTTGGGTTAGATTAGGGGTATGTGGGTGGTGGTTGTAATGTTGGGGGGGGGGTATTGTATGTGTTTTTTTTTACAGGCAAAAGAGCTGAACTTCTTGGGGCATGCCCCGCAAAGGGCCCTGTTCAGGGCTGGTAAGGTAAAAGAGCTTTGAACTTTAGTAATTTAGAATAGGGTAGGGCATTTTTTATTTTGGGGGTCTTTGTTATTTTATTAGGGGGCTTAGAGTAGGTGTAATTAGTTTAAAATTGTTGTAATATTTTTCTTATGTTTGTAATTATTTTTTTATTTTTTGTAACTTAGTTCTTTTTTATTTTTTGTACTTTAGTTAGTTTATTTCATTGTAGTTATTTGTAGGTATTGTATTTAATTAATGTATTGATAGTGTAGTGTAGTAGCTATTGTACCTGGTTAAAATAAATACAAAGTTACCTGTAAAGTAAATATTAATCCTAAAATAGATATAATATAATTATAATTTATATTGTAGCTATATTAGGATTTATTTTACAGGTAAGTATTTAGCTTTAAATAGGAATCATTTATTTAATAAGAGTTAATTAATTTCGTTAGATTTAAATTATATTTAAGTTAGGGGGGTGTTAGTGTTAGGGTTAGACTTAGCTTTAGGGGTTAATACATTTATTAGAATAGCGGTGAGCTCCGGTCGGCAGATTAGGGGTTAATAATTGAAGTTAGGTTTTGGCGATGTTAGGGAGGGCAGATTAGGGGTTAATACTATTTATTATAGGGTTAGTGAGGCGGATTAGGGGTTAATAACTTTATTATAATAGCGGTGCGGTCCGCTCGGCAGATTAGGGGTTAATAAGTGTAGGCAGGTGGAGGCGACGTTGTGGGGGGCAGATTAGGGGTTAATAAATATAATATAGGGGTCGGCGGTGTTAGGGGCAGCAGATAAGGGGTACATAAGGATAATGTAAGTAGCGGCGGTTTACGGAGCGGCAGATTAGGGGTTAAAAATAATATGCAGGGATCAGCGATAGCGGGGGCGGCAGATTAGGGGTTAATAAGTGTAAGGCTAGGGGTGTTTAGACTCGGGGTACATGTTAGGGTGTTAGGTGCAGACGTAGGAAGTGTTTCCCCATAGCAAACAATGGGGCTGCGTTAGGAGCTGAACGCAGCTTTTTTGCAGGTGTTAGGTTTTATTTCAGCTCAAACAGCCCAATTGTTTCCTATGGGGGAATCGTGCACGAGCACATTTTTGAGGCTGGCCGCGTCCGTAAGCAACTCTGGTATCGAGAGTTGAAGCTGCGTTAAATATGCTCTACGCTGCTTTTTTGGAGCCTAACGCAGCCTTTATGTGGACTCTCAATACCAGAGTTATTTTTATGGTGCGGCCAGAAAAAAGCCGGCGTTAGCTACGCGGGTCCTTACCAACAAAACTCTAAATCTAGCCGTAAGTTTGTACGAAAAAAGTATAGATCCTTATCTCTCCCACTTCCTGTCTTAAATACTCCCCATCTAACACTCTCACTCACAGATAGAAAGAACATTTATTATTAAAAGAATATACATGAAAGGTAGGTCAGAATCAGATGGCTGGCTGGGCTCCGGCTTGTTTTTTCTAGTCCTTTTGGGGAGCTACTTATTTTGCAGCAGGATCTTTTGAGGATAAAACTAGAGGGTTTGATTCTAAACTAGGAATACATGGGTCAATATTTATATAAAAATTGTGGATTTTAAAAAAGGTATTCTGTGAGATTGCTTGTTGACTTGGAATTACCATCTTTGTCCTTGTTTAGATTTGTATTTGTATCATTAACATCCATACCCTGCATTCAACTGGGCAATTATAGTAGTTTTGACCACAGAATCTCTAGAACTGAACAATAGTATTGACGATTTACATTTCCAACTCATAAAAGGATCCAACTTCTTTATCTGACTTTTTTCAGCCCTAAAAAAGCTTTTTAATTTTCCACTCCTGAGTTATTTAACTAATAAAAGTGATATTCTTTGTTTCCGTGTGATCCAAAGACTCTCTCCACTAATTCATTTATCTGCTATAATAATCTGCTTTGCCTTTTCCTTTACTCCAGCTTCTATAGCAATTGCCTTATCCTTCGTGAGTTGTGTGGTATCATTAGATGGTTCTTTTCTGATATTTTTCCACTATATCTTTGATGTCCTGGTTATTACATTTTTAGTGCATGATCTCTTTAATAGACGTTATATAACAATATATTATTGTTATAGTTGAGTAGGGAGTCCAATGCCAGCTGCAAATATCTGGAAGAAGAAAACACAGAGGCGCAAAAACTAACCCAACTAACATTCAAAAGAGGGACACCCCCACCCCCCGTGGCAAAAATGTGAAATGTGGTGGGCAGTAGCAGGGGCGGAGCTTAAAAAATCATAAGACCAAAGTAATATAAATAAAATTCTAAATAAAGTCATATATTTTAATACTCTTAGGCAGCAAATCAAACACAAGCTTAAACCACTGGTATAGCTATGTGAGCTCAGTATTTAATTAACCTTTGCAGAGACAGTGCTAAATGTTTTATCTTAATTGGACATTTAATAATATACTCTTTAAAACTGCTCTCTGCATTCCCCATTAATATTCTAGATTCTGGCCTTTAAAGTTAGCAAAAATGCACAGTAACACACTACATAGTTTACACTTATACATGCAGATACACACACAATACACAGCATACACTTATACATGCAGATACACACACAATACACAGCATACACTTATACATGCAGATACACACACACTACATAGCATACACATGCAGATACACACACACACTACATTGCATACACTTACACATGCAGACACACACTACATATCATACACTTATACATGCAGATACACACACACTACATAGCATACACTTATACATACAGATACACACACACACTACATAGCATACACTTATACATGCAGATACACACACACACTACATAGCATACACTTAAACATACAAAAACACACACACTACATAGCATACACTTATAGATGCAGATACATACACACACTACATAGTTTACACTTATACATGCAGATACACACACTACATAGTATACACTTATACATGCAGATACACACACACTACATAGCATACACTTATACATACAAAAACACACACACTACATAGCATACACTTATAGATGCAGATACATACACACACAACATAGTAATAAAGTCATATATTTTAATACTCTTAGGCAGCAAATCAAACACAAGCTTAAACCACTGGTATAGCTAAGTGAGCTCAGTATTTAATTAACCTTTGCAGAGACAGTGCTACATTTTTTATCTTAATTGGACATTTAATAATATACTCTTTAAAACTGCTCTCTGCATTCCCCATTAATATTCTAGATTCTGGCCTTTAAAGTTAGCAAAAATGCACAGTAACACACTACATAGTTTACACTTATACATGCAGATACACACACAATACACAGCATACACTTATACATGCAGATACACACACAATACACAGCATACACTTATACATGCAGATACACACACACTTCATAGCATACACATGCAGATACACACACACACTACATTGCATACACTTACACATGCAGACACACACTACATATCATACACTTATACATGCAGATACACACACACTACATAGCATACACTTATACATACAGATACACACACACACTACATAGCATACACTTATACATGCAGATACACACACACACACTACATAGCATACACTTACACATACAAAAACACACACACTACATAGCATACACTTATAGATGCAGATACATACACACACTACATAGTTTACACTTATACATGCAGATACACACACTACATAGTATACACTTATACATGCATATACACACACACTACATAGCATACACTTACACATACAAAAACACACACACTACATAGCATACACTTATAGATGCAGATACATACACACACAACATAGTAATAAAGTCATATATTTTAATACTCTTAGGCAGCAAATCAAACACAAGCTTAAACCACTGGTATAGCTATGTGAGCTCAGTATTTAATTAACCTTTGCAGAGACAGTGCTAAAAATTTTTATCTTAATTGGACATTTAATAATATACTCTTTAAAACTGCTCTCTGCATTCCCCATTAATATTCTAGATTCTGGCCTTTAAAGTTAGCAAAAATGCACAGTAACACACTACATAGTTTACACTTATACATGCAGATACACACACAATACACAGCATACACTTATACATGCAGATACACACACAATACACAGCATACACTTATACATGCAGATACACACACACTACATAGCATACACATGCAGATACACACACACACTACATTGCATACACTTACACATGCAGACACACACTACATATCATACACTTATACATGCAGATACACACACACTACATAGCATACACTTATACATACAGATACACACACACACACTACATAGCATACACTTATACATGCAGATACACACACACACTACATAGCATACACTTAAACATACAAAAACACACACACTACATAGCATACACTTATAGATGCAGATACATACACACACTTCATAGTTTACACTTATGCATGCAGATACACACACTACATAGTATACACTTATACATGCAGATACACACACACTACATAGCATACACTTACACATACAAAAACACACACACTACATAGCATACACTTATAGATGCAGATACATACACACACAACATAGTTTACACTTATACATGCAGATACACATACACACACACTACATAGTATATATACACTTACACATGCAGATACACACACACTACATAGCATACACTTATACATGCAGATACGCACACACACACACACACTACATAGCATACACTTACACATACAGAAACACACACTACATAGCATACACTTATACATACAGATACACACACACACACTACATAGCATACACTTATACAACCCTGGGAGATAAAAGATAGCTGCTTCTGAGTATGTGCCCAATAGAATTTATATTTATTTATATTTATATATATATATTTTTTAATGCATGGGACAATGCAGGACAGATGGCTAGCAACTAGGGTTGCCAGGTGTCTGAGACAAAAATACTGAACAGAAAAGCAGGGTGCGGGTGGGGGGGTGTAAAAAAAATAATAAGTGTGTATATATATATATATATATATATATATAAATTATGTGTGTGTGTGTATATGTATATATACACGTTTATATATACGTATATATATATATATATATATATATATATATATATATATATATATATATATATATATATATATATATATATATATATATATATATACTGTGTGTATATATATATATATATATATATATATATATATATATATATAGTGGGAGAAGAAAGTTTTTAGTCAGCCACCAATTGTGCAAGTTCTCCCACTTAAGAAGATGAGAGAGGCCTGTAATTTTCCTCATAGGTATACCTCAACTATGAGAGACAAAATGTGGAAACAAATCCAGACAATCACATTGTCTGATTTGGAAAGAATTTATTTGCAAATTATGGTGGAAAATAAGTATTTGGTCAATATCAAAAGTTCATCTCAGTACTTTGTTATATATCCTTTGTTGGCAATGACAGAGGTCAAACATTTTCTGTAAGTCTTCACAAGGTTGTCACACACTGTTGCTGGTATGATCGCCCATTCCTGCATGCAGATCTCCACTAGAGCAGTGATGTTTTGGGGCTGTCGCTGGGCAACACGGACTTTCAACTCCCTCCAAAGGTTTTCTATGGGGTTGAGATCTGGAGACTGGCTAGGCCACTCCAGGACCTTGAAATGCTTCTTACGAAGCCACTCCGTTGCCCAGGCTGTGTGTTTAGGATCATTGTCATGCTGAAAGACCCAGCCACATTTCATCTTCAATGCCCTTGCTGATGGAAGGAGGTTTGCACTCAAAATCTCACGATACATGGCCCCATTCATTCTTTCATGTACACGGATCAGTCGTCCTGTTCCCTTTGCAGAGAAACAGCCCCAAAGCATGATGTTGCCACCCCCATTCTTCACAGTATGTATGGTCTCTCTCCTCCAAACACGGCAAGTTGTGTTTCTACCAAACAGTTCTACTTTGGTTTCATCTGACCATATTACATTCTCCCAATCCGCTTCTGGATCATCCAAATGCTCTCTAGCATACTTTAGATGGACCCAGAAATGTACTGGCTTAAGCAGGGGAACACGTCTGGCACTGCAGGATCTGAGTCCCTGGCAGCGTAGTGTGTTACTGATGGTAGCCTTTGTTACGTTGGTCCAGCTCTCTGCAGGTCATTCACTAGGTCCCCCGTGTGGTTCTGGGATGTTTGCTCACCGTTCTTGTGATCATTTTGACCCCACGGGGTGAGATGTTGCGTGGAGCCCCAGATCGAGGGAGTTTATCAGTGGTCTTGTATGTCTTCCATTTTCTAATTATTGCTCCCACAGCAGATTCAGTCTTCCCAGCCTGGTGCAGGTCTACAATTTTGTTTCTGGTGTCCTTCGACAGCTCTTTGGTCTTAACCATAGTGGAGTTTGGAGTGTGACTGTTTGAGGTTGTGGACAGGTGTCTTTTATACTGATAACAAGTTCAAACAGGTGCCATTAATACAGGTAATGAGTGGAGGACAGAGGAGCCTCTTAAAGAAGAAGATACAGGTATGTGAGAGCCAGAAATCTTGCTTGTTTGTAGGTGACCAAATACTTATTTTCCACCATAATTTGCAAATAAATTCTTTCCAAATCAGACAATGTGATTGTCTGGATTTGTTTACACATTTTGTCTCTCATAATTGAGGTATACCTATGATGAAAATTACAGGCCTCTCTCATCTTCTTAAGTGGAGAACTTGCACAATTGGTGGCTGATTAAATACTTTTTCCCCCCACTGTGTGTATATATATATATATATATATATATATATATATATATATATATATATATATATATATATATATATATATATATATACAGGGAGTGCAGAATTATTAGGCAAGTTGTATTTTTGAAAATTAATTTTATTATTGAACAACAATCATGTTCTCAATGAACCCAAAAAACTCATTAATATCAAAGCTGAATATTTTTGGAAGTAGTTTTTAGTTTGTTTTTAGTTTTAGCTATTTTAGGGGGATATCTGTGTGTGCAGGTGACTATTACTGTGCATAATTATTAGGCAACTTAACAAAAACAAATATATACCCATTTCAATTTTTTATTTTTACCAGTGAAACCAATATAACATCTCAACATTCACAAATATACATTTCTGACATTCAAAAACAAAACAAAAACAAATCAGTGACCAATATAGCCACCTTTCTTTGCAAGGACACTCAAAAGCCTGCCATCCATGGATTCTGTCAGTGTTTTGATCTGTTCACCATCAACATTGCGTGCAGCAGCAACCACAGCCTCCCAGACACTGTTCAGAGAGGTGTACTGTTTTCCCTCCTTGTAAATCTCACATTTGATGATGGACCACAGGTTCTCAATGGGGTTCAGATCAGGTGAACAAGGAGGCCATGTCATTAGATTTTCTTCTTTTATACCCTTTCTTGCCAGCCACGCTGTGGAGTACTTAGACGCGTGTGATGGAGCATTGTCCTGCATGAAAATCATGTTTTTCTTGAAGGATGCAGACTTCTTCCTGTACCACTGCTTGAAAAAGGTGTCTTCCAGAAACTGGCAGTAGGACTGGGAGTTGAGCTTGACTCCATCCTCAACCCGAAAAGGCCCCACAAGCTCATCTTTGATGATACCAGCCCAAACCAGTACTCCACCTCCACCTTGCTGGCGTCTGAGTCGGACTGGAGCTCTCTGCCCTTTACCAATCCAGCCACGGGCCCATCCATCTGGCCCATCAAGACTCACTCTTATTTCATCAGTCCATAAAACCTTAGAAAAATCAGTCTTGAGATATTTCTTGGCCCAGTCTTGACGTTTCAGCTTGTGTGTCTTGTTCAGTGGTGGTCGTCTTTCAGCCTTTCTTACCTTGGCCATGTCTCTGAGTATTGCACACCTTGTGCTTTTGGGCACTCCAGTGATGTTGCAGCTCTGAAATATGGCCAAACTGGTGGCAAGTGGCATCTTGGCAGCTGCACTCTTGACTTTTCTAAGTTCATGGGCAGTTATTTTGCGCCTTGGTTTTTCCACACGCTTCTTGCGACCCTGTTGACTATTTTGAATGAAACGCTTGATTGTTCGATGATCACACTTCAGAAGCTTTGCAATTTTAAGAGTGCTGCATCCCTCTGCAAGATATCTCACTATTTTTGACTTTTCTGAGCCTGTCAAGTCCTTCTTTTGACCCATTTTGCCAAAGGAAAGGAAGTTGCCTAATAATTATGCACACCTGATATAGGGTGTTGATGTCATTAGACCACAACCCTTCTCATTACAGAGATGCACATCACCTAATATGCTTAATTGGTAGTAGGCTTTCGAGCCTATACAGCTTGGTGTAAGACAACATGCATAAAGAGGATGATGTGGTCAAAATACTCATTTGCCTAATAATTCTGCACTCCCTGTATATATGTGTGTGTATATGATGGCCTGGTTAATATTGAATACTATGGTTCCTGGCTTTAGCTTGCCTCCTGTCCTCCCTCCTGCACATTCCTTGTACTCTGATTTTGCTACTGCTCCTGACTACTACCTGGACCTATCTTCTGCCTGCTCCTGACTTCTACCTGGGCCTAACTTCTACCTGCTCCTGACTTCAGCTTGCCTCCTGACCTCTCTCCTGCACATTCATTGTACTCTGATTTTGCTACTGCTCCTGACTTCTGCCTGCACCTCACTTCTGCCTGCTCCTGACCTCAGCCAGGCTGCACCTGACTTCTATCTGCGCCTATCTTCTGCCTGCTCCTGACTTCAACTTGCCTCCTGACCTCTTTCCTGCACATTCCTTGTACTCTTATTTTGCTACTGTTCCTGACTTGAGCCTGCAGATGACTTCAGCCTGCACCTGACTTCTAACTGCGCCAATCTTCTGCCTGCAATTCATCTCTTGTGATATTGGGTCCAACTAGGGTTGCCAGCTGTGCGCTCTAAAAATACCGGACAACCTATAGGTGACTGGACACGGGTTGTAGCTGGGTTCACACAATGTCCCCACAAAAGCTCAACCTTAGGCCCCACCCTTGATCCCACCACATATATTTTTCACAACTAAGCAGTCATTTTAACCCCTTGGTTGCCAGTAAGACATGTACGTAGTAGTCATGTGACCCCTTTGGCTACCAGAAGTAAACACCCAGCAATGATTGAACAAACACCTATTTGCCTAAAACACATATAATAGAAAATGCACAGTGTAACTTCTTTTTGAGCCATATTTCTAATGCATAAAGGCCTAGAAGGCCCCTTACATTTAGCTGACAGGGGTCTTTAAGTGTCCAGTATTTTAGTACAGATTGTACTGGACAGCCTATTTGTATGGTTCAGATCAGCTATAATTAATATAAAATTGATACAGACATAAAGGCTTCTAAATGTGGGGACTCTACTATTAAGTAATGACAGACCTACACTGCACAACTACATATGCTAATTAGTATGGCTGGTAACCCCAGAGGTAATCACATGACATTATCCTGAGGCTCAGTCATAGCTCTGTAGATATTACCAAATCAAAGCAGTTCATGTCATTTTAATAATCTATTCTCAACATATACGCACTGGAAATTCAGGATTTATAATGGGAGTTTTGTTAGAACTTAAAGGGACAGTAAACACATTGTAATTAGGAGACATTTCTGTTACTGTCCTATAGAATAACATATCAGCCAAGTGTAAACATTTGTTTATCAAAATAAAATCCTGTTTACTGCAATTGGGTTTCAATAGAAAAACTGCACCCAATACTCACCTTATTTGGAGGAACCAAATAAGTTTGAGTCGGCAGACAACAAGGCTAATTATTGCCATTAAGTTAGCATAAAATTAATTGTTTTGCAGTTGTTATCTATTAAAGCCAATTAGGAAAATATGTGTTGCAGAGTTAGCTCTGAAAAGTCAGCAGGATGCAGTTCCAACTAAATGTACAATTTTCAGAGCTAATTATATGAAAAGGGGCAAAATAAATAATGAGTATATTCCAAAGTTGTTTTATTATGCTTAATTAACTACACTAATAACAAGCTAAACTGACAGTCATGGTATAATGTGATGCCTGGTTGTCATGGTAACATTCTTAGGGGAGTGGCTTATGTGATGCAGCAGTTATGTCACAAAACCAACTGACAACACAAAGCAACCACCCTCATAACTGCTGCTCACCTTACTAGAGTTGCTAGACTGATCCTGCTGAGCTTCAGTTTTGACTGGGCTAGACTTTACAACTACAACTCTGTATATGTGCTGGTGAGAAGAACAGTGACTACTTCCAACACAATGCAAATGGCATCCAGTGGGAGCTGCAGGTATGAAAACCAATTACTACAGGTAGTGTTACCATGATCACCCCAACTCAGTAACTTAATAATACTAAATCACATTTATATACATTGTAAAATAATACAGATAAATGACAGAAGTAATAGCTTAAACTTTGTAGCTTCCTATGGGCACCAGTACTCAACATAGCATACAAACCTCACATAATAATGATCAATATTATCTTCACACCTTTATTTAAAAATAAATATAATTTATTAAATATAATATTTTCAAATATATTTATTTTAAACATATTATAGCATTATAAGTATTATAGCCAAAACTGTAGGACACACCAATGCCTTTCTGTGCTTCCTCTACATATCTTTATAAGACTTGCAGCTGGCAGTAAAAGCTTTAAACCAGCTTTAAGGATGGTAAGAATTATTGCATCATTAGTCTGCAATTGCTCTAAAGCAAGGACTTCTAGTAAAGGCCTAGAATATAAACCCCATGGTATGGGTCTGCAATTTATACGCTGCACACTCTCTGGTACTGGGACCCTCATTAAACACTGCGCTGTCTGATGCAGCTGTTTTTTACTGCTTGACCCAGATGAAGAAAAGGCAACTGGTCATCTGAAATCATTTCAGATCAGACTGATGCGCATCTGACCAGCAGTATACGCGCTGATGGCAGATGTCCTCACGCTGCAAACTCACTGGTGCTGGGACCCTCATTAAACAATGTACTGCAAGGTGCAGCATCTGATGCAGCTGTTTGTTCTGCTTGACCCCGATGAAGAAAAGACTTCTGGCAATCTGAAATAAATTCAGATCAGACTGATGCGCATCTGACCAGCAGTATATGAGCTGATGGCAGATGTCCTCACACTGCAAACTCACTGGTGCTGGGACCCTCATTAAACAATGTACTGTAAGGTGCAGCGTCTGATGCAGCTGTTTGTTCTGCTTGACCCCGATGAAGAAAAGACTTCTGGCAATCTGAAATAAATTCAGATCAGACTGATGCTCATCTGGCCAGCAGTATACGCACTGATGGATGATGTCCTCATGCTGCAAACTCACTGGTGCTTGGACCCTCATTAAACACTGTACTGTAAGGTGCAGCATCTGATGCTGCTGTTTGTTCAGCTTGACCCAGATGAAGAAAAGACAACTGGAAATCTGAAATAAATTCAGATCAGACTGATGCACATCTGGCCAGCAGTATTCACGCTGATGCCAGATGTTTTTACGCTGCTAACTCGCTGGGAACCTCATGAAACACTGTACTGTAATGTGCAGTATCTGATGCAGCTGTTTTTTCTGCTTGACCCGGATGAAGAAAAGGCAACTGGCAATCTGAAATAAATTCAGATCAGACTGATGCGCATCTGGCCAGCAGTATACGCGCTGATGGCAGATTTCCTTCAAGGATTTTTAAATTACTAAACTGTAAGTATCTAAGGTAAGATTTTCTGAGATTAACAAGTTTGTTAGCTCTTTGAGCAAGACATCCCATTACCACATTAGATTGTAAATACAGATCCTGCTCCAAGAGCCTACAGACATGTGCAGTGAGGTCAGATAATTTCTCACATTTCTGTCACGCTTTTCTTTACTTTCCCATTTCATAGAAATCTTTAGCTTTAATTTGGTTCTGTATGTTTAAAGCTTTCTGTACTTTTCAAGGCTTATTGATATACAATATACAAATCATCTCTGTGACACTAGTATAATTACACTTACACTGCTATAACTTTAATAAACTGATATTAAATGAAATTGAATGGCTTAAATCCATTCTTACTGCACATATCTGTCTAATGTAATAATGTTAAGGATCTTGGTGAAGAGAATACAATGATATGATTATTATGTTTGCACTTATATCCTCAATGCAATGCCTTGACGTATGGACACCAATAAGCACCTTGCAGCTGGTTTACAATTTTATCTGAGAACTGCAGCAACCTGGAACAAGGACTATTATATCTGTGAAACTAAACTTGAATGTCTACAAACACTCTGGGACAAGTACTACTGTTGGATTTTTGAAGCAGAGAGTCCTAGTGAAGCACACGATTTGATAGGTCATGGGAAGGTCCTGTATTTTATACCTCAGATTAGAAATTGAAAAAAAAACCCTGCATTATAAGGTACAGTGTGTCATGCACCTATGTTCTTGCATTGGATGAAAAATCCTTACAAGATGTGCATTGACTGATTCATATCTGGCAAGCAGTATAACGAAGACTGGAATACTCTATGGCAGTGGCAGGAAGATTGAAGATTTCAGAGGGACTAGTGTTATGCCACATGCTGAGTGCAGTCTTACATCAGAGATTTCTTTTATTTCTCTACACTGTAAGTATCCAGAGGTAAGTTCTCCTTAAATACAAGAATGTAAGCTCTTTGAGCAAAGCACTGAAACACTAGATTGTAAGCTCCTTGGAACAGGGTCTGCACCCATGGAAATCCTTTAGAGCAGGGACTCCCATTGTACCAAATAAATGTATTGTTGTTGATAGAGTGAGATAAACCCTCCATTTAATTAGTTCAGCAAGGAATAAATATACAATGCATAGAATATACAAATTATCCCACAGAGTATTACTAATTCAAAATGCATTTTAATATGGCACCCCTTATGCTCCTGTTAGTTTAAACCAGTAGTATAGCAAACTGTGAAATACAGGAGGCTTAAATAACACAGCATCAACCATAGGCAGCCTGTTTCGCTACTTTGGGACTCTTTCTCACTCAAGTCATTATGGTTGATGCTGATGTCCTCGAGCATTCCACCCTTTGCTACAGGGCTGCCCATTATATTGAAATGGATTTTGAATTGTAAGTGTTGCAATTTTGCACAGATAAGTACATTTATTTTTTGCTATGATTAATACAATGGAGGAATGAGCCCCAAATGGGCCAAACAGGCTGTCTATGGTTGGTGCTGCTGTTCTGCTCAAGCATTAATTTCACGCTTTGTAAGTGGGGTTACGAAAATTAATGTAATCATCAGCAAAACTGGCATATAGCCATAAACCTAAAATCAATGCTTGAGTCCAATAACATAGCACCTACATCATACTGAAGAGCCCCAACAAGGGTGAAACAACCTGCCTATAGTGAAAAAACACATTGTAGTATTACAATATATTATTCCCCTGCAAGACACCACTCTTTTTGTACTGGTTTTGTATGTAAGCAGAACTATTACAGAATAATAAGGCTTCCATATATCATAAGAGTCAAAATTTTGCCTGATTGCCAAGTGCCCTTGACATAGTAAAAGTGTTCCTACCTAAAACTATTAAATGGTCAGATGTTCTGCACATATCTGCAATAAAAATGTTTGTATATTTAAATATGAGGACACAAAGAATATCTCTTAATGATAGCAGCAACTGGATCACCCGAATCACTCAGCAGCAACTGGATCACCCTGGATCACCCGAAAAGCCTCTAACAGTTATGTCCATGCTTAATTCAGTGCAGGCCTCCATTTACCAAGTTGGCTACAAGCTCATCATGCTGTAACACACCTAGTAAAGAAGGCTTATTTACAGTATACTGAGAACTTGAAAAACAGCCCTATTAATACTTAGAAATCAGCTATTTAGATATTTTAAATTGCTCTTTTATCTGGTGTCAGATCAAAGTAATTGCCAAAGAAAGATGATAACTACATTATTTGTTTACAAACTGAATAATAAAGTATGCATTGTTGCACATGTCTAGTAAATTCTTTGCCTTGATAAAAAATATAATGTTCTAATTCTTGAGAGCATTTATTGTTAAATGTTTGCAGTACACTACAGGTTACATCGTATGGGACCTACTAAAGGGATATAAAACCCATTTTGTTCTTTCCTGATTCAGATAGAATATTACAGGCAATTTGAAATTATTTTCCAATTTACTCCTATTATCAAATGTGCTTAATTCCCTTGATATACATTGCTGAATTTACAAAACACATCAACATTTAAAAGTACAGTTACACTCATAATAACACTATCTGATGCAAAAATATTAAATAAAAATATTGCATTAAAAAGTTATAAGGGCTCAAAGATATGAGGTCTCAGGTGTTATATATAAAAAAAGACTGCAAATGGCTTTAACATAGAGATACTGTACATTCATACACATGGCTAAATATGTATATGTATGTATATGTGTGTATATATGTATTTATATTTGTATATACGTAGTTACGGAATATAAACACTTACATACATATGCATACATATATAGACCTATATATATAAGTGCATTGGAGCCCTTTGCAGTTAAGTAGATGAAAACATGAAAAACATATGTATGCAATATTCATAAGTGTTTAACTATGTATTTACTGTATAAATTTCACATTCCAATGTTTTTGCACAATGGGGAATATGTTCTATGTATTTTTAAATAGATAATCCTATATATCTGTATACATCTAGACCTATATATAATCAAGTTTATATATATATATATATATATATATATATATATGTATGTATATGTATGCATAAATATATATTTGTGCAAATATCCATCAGATATACATTTAAATCTCTCTTTAAGAATACATAGAACATATTCTGCTATCTGCAGAACATTAGATTATGAAAGATGCAATATTATCTTCTTATTGTATGCTTTTAAATAACCGCCATCGTGTTTATGTGATTTGTGGGTGCTAGGTATTTTTCAGCTACATTGAAGTCTATGGGGGGAATGTGATTTTGTATTCACAACTTCTCAAGGTCTATTTTTTACTGTGACGTTATGAACATGAGAGAGCAACCTTTTTACTTTCAACTCGTAATATGAGCCTGAAACTCTGAGAGCAAAAAATAATTAAGCAGTCATTTTATCCCCTTGGTTGCCAGTAACACATGTACAGAGCAGTGATGTAACCCCCTTGGATGCTAGAGGTAACCAACCCAGCAATGATTGACCACCCTCATGGTTGCCTGTAACACATATAATAGAAAATGCACAGTGTAACTTCTTTTTGAGCCATATTTCTAATGCATAAAGGCCTAGAAGGTCCTTTACATTTAGCTGACAGGGGTCTTTAAAAATACTGGACATTTAAGTGTCCAGTATTTTTGTACAGATTTTACTGGACAGCCTGTTAAAATACTGGACTGTCCGGTTGAATACTGGACACTTGGTAACCCTAAGTCCAACTAATCAAGATACCCTACTTATTACCTTACAGATCAGTCATGTAAAACTTACATAGGCTAATGAGTTAAAACAAGTAATTTCTGCATTAAATGTCTCTTTAAATGTTAATATTTACTGTGCATATACAAAAAAACATTGACTGTAATGTTCTTTTAATCACCGTTTCTCCAGATTTGCAGCACTTCTAACCAGATTGTGTATTTTATATAAATTTTGTGCAAACACAATCCCCTCCCTACAGCTTCAGGAATAGGCTTCCCTGTAGTAAGATGACACATTTAAAGAGATTTACTTATCTGAGCTCATGTTAAGTCCTGTGACAAGGTCCTGCTCTGCAGTATAAAAGAATTTCTGTAACTGACTGTAGACATAGACAGTGTCTTGCTGTTGTGACGTCACGCGAGCGATCACGTGACGTCCGACAGTCTCACAATGCAGCAGCAGGCGGCAGCACGCACAGCGTAGGCTGTGGGCACTGCACATCAGGATCAGCTGAGCGGAGCCTGTTAGATGACGAGTGCACATGGGTTGCGGGCGGCTGCCACTGCTAGGGCTGGGCTAATGGGCTTAAATAGTAAAAAATATAAATAAATAAAAAAGTTCAAAAGCTAAAAAATAAAAAAAATTCAAAAGCAAACTACCTAAGGCTATGTCCGTTTTAAAAAAAAAAAAAATTACTGGGCAGAAGCCTGAAATACCGGACAGTCTGGTCTAATACCGGACACCTGGCAACCCTACTAGCAACCCGGGACAGCGGGACAGACCCCTAAAATCGGGTCTGTCCCGCGAAAATGCAGTGGTCCACAGTGTTATGTAGGAGGAGCTGTAACTGGATATTTGCAGTTCATGTGCTACACTCAGTCAAGGGGTGATTTCAGTGTGTGATACTAGTAGCAAAAGGGGATATTAAACTCAATGCTTTGTGTGTATTTGTTATGAAAAATACTGTATATTGGACAAAAGTAGGAAGGGGCCTAGGATTGAGGTTAAAGGGACATTAACCACAACATTTGTTTTTCATGATTCAGATACAGCATACTATTTTAAAGTTTAAACAACTTTACAATGTACTTCTTTTATATAATTTGCTTTGTTCTGTTTGTATCCTTTGTGGAAAAGCATACCTAGGTAGGTTCAGGAGCTAGCTGCTAATTGGTGGCCGCATATATATATATGTCTCTTGTGATTGGCTTACTAATGTGTTCAACTTGCTCCCAGTAGTGCATTGCTCATTCTTCAAGAAAGGATACCAAGAGAATAAAGCAAACTAAATAATAGAAGTAAATTGAATAGTTGATTACAAATGTATGCTTTATCTGAATTACATTGTAGATGTTTTGGGAGGGAGGGGGCCAATGTGTGACTCTCAACTGAAACCCTAACCCAGTCACAGATTTGTGAGTTTTTTTTATGGAAGGCATCTCAGCTGGGTAGTGATGGTTTTTAATAAAGCCTGTGTTGAACTAAAAAAAAAAAAAATACATGGGTTTATAGTTATGATTTTTCATGCAGTTATAGATTTAGAGAGAGATAAATGATTAAAGCCTGGTATGGTAAGCATATAAAGTCTATATTGCATCCATTCTGATTGTTAATCTAACAAAGTTACAACCCTAATACTGTATTGGTAGCAACATACATGTAATCAAATTCTCTAAAAGAGCTGCAGTCTGAAACAGTCACAGCTCCCTGGTGGTCTAGTGGTTAGGATTCGGCGCTCTCACCGCCGCGGCCCGGGTTCGATTCCCGGTCAGGGAAGTTACGTTTTTGTTTATTTTTCCTTCATCACAAACCAATTATTTCATTTTTGAAGTCGCGCTATGCTTCCATTTAGAAGGAACGCTTAACATACATAATCGAACTATATACGATTGTGTAGTAATCCTGCGTACACTATCCCTAACCATTTATTTTAGCAGTTTTCAGAATCCCCCCAAAACGTCTTCTTACATTTTATAGTTAATAAATGCTCATGGCACTACAGCCCCTATAACATGTTCCCCGTTAATATACTCTATCCTCCAGCCCTCAGGGTGGCAGTAACCATCCCTCAGACCATTCTCCTTTTGAGTTAGATAGTCTCTAGTGCGACTGCGCGTTACCGGCTTCTGCAGGCGACGCGCTTGCTGCGGAGCTATGTGACGACAGCGACAGGACCGCGCACGCACCGCCCCCTCTGCGTCTGAGAGCAGCCGGGAGACCTGACAGGAGAGAGAGGAGCGGTGAGTAATATAGTAGGATGGGGCCTTACAGGGGCAATCGTGATTCGGGGGGCTAAATTGAGTCACCATTTCACCCGCATCATAATACGTGTACATACAGCATCTTATTGTGGCTGTGTAATACGTAGGCATGACTGTATGTATGGACAGGAGAATATATGTGCATCTGTGATTTTTAAATGGGAGGGGGCTGTAAGTAGATGTGGTATCTGGTGTAGGGGGCTGTATGATTATGTGCCCCAGGGGTAAGGTGGATGGTGTAGGAATGATTATATGTGTGAGCATCTTTAATGAGTGATTATGTATTGAGGGATGTGTTGCTGTTTGTGTGTGACTGTATATGCGGAGTGAGTGAGCTATGCCTATATGGACACCTGCTCTTGAGGGTTTGTAAATGGATGTTGGTGGATAGCTGGGCTTTTGGTTACTAAAATATATGTGATGTGCAGGGCTGGGTAGATTATAGAATCTATGGAATGTCTCTTAGATTTGTAACATTTTATTTCTGCATTCTAACTTTTTGGTTCGTTGTAAATACCCACTCACAAGCACCATTATTCTGTGTATGGGAGCCTCTTGTTCAGTAGTATGTGTATGTATATTATTATTAAAAAGATATATCTATAAAGAGACAATATATTCCAAAGGGCTATGATATTAGGTATATGAAGCTGTAACTAAGCATATGTGTTATTTGTGTTCGTGTGAAGGTAGCTGTGGCTGTATTTGTGATTTTGTGCTAATGTGACTTGTTTTATAGGGGACTGTGTGTAGGATTATATAGCCCTTCTGCAAATTCTTCTTCATATATATCTGTGTAAATCCTTTTTTTTTTTTTTCTTTCTTTACATGAATGGATTTTGTGCCTGTGTGCAAGAGGAAATTGATTGTGTTCTCTGTAGGAACTGTGTGTAGATAAGGCTGAATGTGGTAGACAGATAGTAAGGTTAAATGATGCTTACATTTTTTTTAAAAAAAATCTTCAAGTACTGAAATGGTCTCTCTTGGCTCCAGTTCACTACAGGGCAAGTAGTGATAGCCTTACTATATTTTATTTGCTTTCCATTGTATTTATGGCTTCTGGATTCATAATAACTAAGGCTTTTGCTATTTCTAGTGAGCCCTGTGGCTATACTTATGATTGGAAACATGTTTATTAAATTAGCAAAGGAGTCCCAGCAAACATCGAACAGCTTCATTTATGCTCAGCCATGCAATCATATTTGAAGGGAAAGTAAAGTCAAAATTAAACATTAATGATTTATATAGAACATGTCATTTTAAACAACTTTCCAATATACTTCTATTGTCCAATTTGCTTTGTTCTCTTAGTATCCTTTGATAAAAAAAAAAGCATAACTAGGTACGCTAAGGAGCAGAAATGCACTACTGGGAACTAGCTGCTGATTAGTTGCTGCACATATATACCTCTTTTCATTGGATCACACTGTGTGTTCAGCTAGCTCTCAGTAGTGCATTGCTGCTCCTTTAACAAATGACACCAAGTGAATCAAGGGCATTTTATAAAGAGTAATTTGGATAGTTGATTAAAATTGTATGACCTATTTGAATGATGAAGCATTTTTGATTTTTATGTCTTTTTAATGTTATTTTTATTAACAGCAGCAAATTAGTGGCTGGACTAATGCTTAAAGTCTACACCAGGGGTGTCAAACTGGCGGCCCGTGGGCCTCATGCGGCCCTCCACCTGATTATATGCGGCCCACGACACCTCCATGAAAAATATTAAAAATAATAATTATACTATGCTTATTGCTTAAAGAGCGAGCGCTCTTACTGTTAGGGATGTGCATACGTGCAACGTTCATTCAGCTCTCCATTACAATAACTGTATCCCTTTGTTCCTGGGATTGCGATTCACTTGTATAGTGAGCAGCTGCGCTACGGTAGCGAGATCATCAAAGCTCCTGAAACTTTAAAGAACCACGTTGTTAAAAAACAGATACGTGGAAAATGATTTATTGGACACATGCAGCAGTATTTTATGTATGCTCATTACTATGGCAGCACTGATTTCCTGTCCATTCCATAATTTTCTCTATAAACTAAAAATCATTTACTTTTTATTTGATAAATATAAATTTTCAAATGGGTAAATAAATTCTCCGCAGCTATCACTGCATGCGGACAGCATTGTGATCCACTGTTTATAATACACAGGAAATGGTATACTATATATAGCAATGACAAGATATGTAGGTAGTGTGCGGCCCACAGGAGTTGCACTTGTATGGAAAATGGCCCAAGACTCAAATAAGTTTGAGACCCCTGGTCTACACCTTAGTCATCTTAAAGTCTTACCTTAGATTAAACTGCTCATAGCCTCCTGAACCCCTTTCTATATCATGCACCAGGAATGATAAAAGAAAAAAAAGTTATTTAAAAATTGAATATTGTTTCTGGCCACTTTCAAATGGCTGCCAAGCTCCGCCCATGATGTGGGGTTCATCTTGTCACTGCTGAATAGCATTGACAGTCTGTTGAATCTAACAAGTGAGGCTTTTGTGATTGGATGCCATATGCAGCACAGATTGTGATATCATCAGTGGGTGGAGCTTGGCAGCCATTTCAAAGTTGCCAGAAACAATATTTATTGTAAAATAACCTTTTTAACCGTTTCTGCTGCATGATATAGAAAGGTGTGCAGGAGGCTATGTGTAGCTTAATCTAATGTAAGACTTTAAGATGAGTAAGGTGTAGACTTCCCCTTTAAATATGTATTCTCTTGCTAAGTCTATTGCAGCTCCATTTTATAAGCTTTGAACCTCCCTTTTTTTTCTCTCCCCATGTTGTGGTTTTATTGGTGTATTGTGTAACGAGCATCCACATTGTGTCTTAAAATACTGAATTCTGCACCTCTGTGGTCCCATGTGTGTATATGGAATTTTTATATATACGGTATATGTATACACAGTCAGGCAGAGTTGGTTTGTATGTGTGTGTGTGTATGTATGTGTATATATATATATATATATATATATATATATATATATATATATATATATATATATATATATATATATATATATATATATATATATAATCACACACACTTTATCTGGATTCTACTTTAATTTGCTTTTACAGTTTGAGAGGAGTTCACGTGTGTGTGTATATGATTTCCTTCTTTAAACAGAGGCTCAAATGAGTGTTCACTGCCTTTATTAAGCTATATACTTGATGTCAAGGAAATCAGTTTTTTTTTTGTATTGATTAATTTTTTTTTTTTTTTTTCTCTCCCCAGTGAGGGGCTTGTGAATATTTGGTATAGTAGCACCAGTTTACTGCTATCCACATGTATTTACATTTGCAATGACTGAGAAGAATTTACATCTACCGCTAGATACCTTGATTACATTTGATCTCCCTCTGTTGTATGTTGCAGTGGGCAATGTGAGGGTTTTTTCCTTGCCTAGCTAGACCTATGTAATATATACTCTTCCCTTATCATACACCTTTCTGGATACTTTATTTCCTACAGCTTTCTTTGGTTCAGCTTGTGCTATCCTATTAGGTCTACTTTTATTAATTGTATTGACGTGGTCTCTAGGAAGGACCAACGTGTGTAATGCAGTTTAGGTATTATTTGCAGATTCTAGAAACAGCTGGAGAATCGTTAAAATGAAGTCTTGCAGTAATCTATATAATGCAGGAAGCAGGGTTTGCTAAAACATAAATGAAACCTAGGAGTCATCCAAAGTACTGTACTTTGGTGCAAGGAATATTTTTCTTAAATTGAATGTAAACTCTAGTGCATCCGGTAACGCCATAGTAATCTTTTATTAAAATTAGGTATACTTTAATTCATTGTTTTATTTAAATTTGAATAATTATGCCAAATTTTACCTTTTAATCCTGTCTGTTCGCACCCTACCTCCGCCTGCCATACTGTCTTCTTGATTGACAGTTCATGTAATTTCTATCTCCCAATCATTCCCCCCCCCCCCCCCCCGGGGTGTTCAACCACTTTTCTTAAACGTCATGCGTTGGTTATGCGCATGCGCTAAACTTAATATTTCTTATTGAGTCCAAATGCTCTATAACCCTCTCATTGGCAATATAGGAAAACACATCAATCGGATCCAAGTAAGTTGCGCTCAGAGCTGGATTCATTAATTTATGAGCGTAGATTAGCGCATGCGCAGAAAAAGTTTTTCTTGGGAGCGTGCTTCAAAGATACGTATAGAGCGGGTGGGACTGCTCTATACGTCAAACAGTGCTGAACTATGAAGTAGCGTTTGGGAGGAGTCTCAATGCAAACGGGGTAAAAATATTTTCTATATATTTCAGAAAACTTATTTTGGATATTAAAATTTACTTTGCGTTTACACTAGGACAAAGTACATAAATGCTTAGGAGGCTTCAAAACATTGTAAGTTAACATTCACTTTAAGAATTAGGATTGCATCATTTTAGATAATAAATATATAAAATCAAGCGTTGTCTCTTCTGAGATGTGTCCAACCATTAACTTGAAATACATATTGGTTTGTATTCCAGTACCACTGGTCCTTTTGTTTTAAATGTTATCCTCAGTATCCAACACCTGGTTATTTACCAATTTTGAATCTTTTGTTGAGTTCAGTTAGTTTCATTAATTCTGGTCGTACAAACCATGACTCACTGTGTTTGATTCATTTACAGAGAGAGGAAAACTGTCTTGTCCTTGCTGTCTTATATCAATGTTTGGATATTGTGGTGCTACAGTCTGAGGCATTCTAGGTTGCGACACCATGTGAGAAACATCAAGTTCTGCTTTAAGCGCAGTGGGGATTTTTCTGAGAATTATTTAATTAAGTGCACATCACACATCTTAATTATGCATCACCACTTACTCAGCAGCAAATAAGCACTAGATTGGAGAATCAGTCCAGAGGACACAGGAAGGGTTTAACAGGGCTCCCACAAAAGGGACTGCAGCCTTGACAAATAAGTCAGGATCACCACATGGCTTGTCCATGTGTTCTATAATGATTATATACAAACATATATATATATACATAAATATGTTACTAGAGTTTACTGGCTGGTCTACTAATGTAAACGCTAGGAAGAAGTCACATTTTTTTACTTGTCCTCATCAGCGACTAGTAGAAATTTCAAGGCCTGTTTGTTGTGTGTGTGTATATGTGTGTATATATATATATATATATATATATATATATATATATATATATATATATATATATATATATATATATATATATTAATATATATATATATATATTAATATTATACACCCCCAACCACCTGGCTAACATTTTAGACAATATTAAAAATGTTACATTTTTATTAAACAAATTATCATTTAAGGGACACTGGACCCAATTTTTCTTTCATGATTCAGATAGGGCATGCAATTTTAAGCAACAAATTTTACTCCTATTTTAAATTTTTCTTCATTCTCTTGCAATCTTTATTTGAAAAGCACGAAAGTAAGTTTAGAAGCCGGGCCATTTTTGGTTCACAACCTAGGTTGTCCTTGCTGATTGGACAGCACCAATAAACAAGTGCTGTCTAGGTCTGAACCAAAAATTGCCTGGCTCTTTAGCTTAGATACTTTTTTTTCAAATAAAGAAAGCAAGAGAACGAAGAAAAATTGATAATAGTAAATTAGAAAGTTGCTTAAAATCGCATGCTCTATCTGAATCATGAAAGAAAAAAATTGGGTTTAGTGTCCCTTTTAAATTCTGCAATTCATTTGTGCTTTAGATAGCAGACAATTATATTTCTCCTACATTGGTGTATCCGGTCCACGGCTTCATCCTTACTTGTGGGATATTCTCAATCCCTACAGGAAGTGGCAAAGAGAGCACACAGCAGAGCTGTCCATATAGCTCCCCTCAGGCTCTGCCCCCCCAGTCATTCTCTTTGCCGCTCTAACTAGTAGCATCTCCACGGGGGTGGTAAAGAGTATGTGGTGTTAGTTGTAGTTTTTTATTTCTTCTATCAAGAGTTTGTTATTTTAAAATAGTGCCGGCTTGTACTATTTACTCTGCAGCAGAAAGTGATGAAGATTTCTGCTAAGAGGAATATGATTTTAGCACCAGTAACTAAAATCCATTGCTGTTCCCACGCAGGACTGTTGAAACCAGAGAACATCAGTTGTGGGGAACAGTTTGCAGGCTTAACTGCTTCAGGTATGATCAGTCAGAAATTCCCTCTGGGATAGGTAAGCCATTTTTCTTAGACTCTGTATAAAATGATGGCTTATATTAAGGGCTCTATGCTGGTTGACACTATTGTGGGCTTAAAAATCGATTGCTTTTTAGCATGTTTTTCACTATAAATAAGGTGTTTTTTCAGACTTTAAAACACTTTTGGGGTTTAATTTGCGCCTGGCACTTATTTGGTCACCTAATCTAGTCAGAAAGGCCCCTCCACTCTGGAATGAAGAGGGAGGAGGCCTCATTTTCGCGCCTCAATTGCGCAATTGTTTTGCCTAGGCAGTTCATGCAGCTTCATGTGGGGAGTCCAGAGGCATCAGAAAAGACTCCAGAGAGGCTTATTTCTTACTAAAATAATCCCTAAGGAAGGTAAAGGCCACAGTGGAAGCTGTGGCATAGTACTGTAGTGTGTTAACCGGTTAATAACTGTTATTAGCTCCGGTTTGGGCATTAAGGGGTTAATTGGTCTGAAAATTTGTGTGCAATCTTTTCAAAGCATTAAGACACTGTGGTGAAAATTTCATTAAAATCGGATGTTTATTTGATGGTTTTTTTGATGTCACGACCGACGCCAGCCTCCTAGGCTGGGGCGCGGTCTGGGAGTCCCTGAAGGCTCAGGGTCTATGGTCTCGGGAAGAATCTCTTCTCCCGATAAACATTTTGGAATTGAGAGCGATATTCAATGCGCTCCAGACATGGCCTCAACTAGCGGAGGCCAAATTCATCAGATTTCAGTCGGACCACATGACGACTGTAGCGTACATCAATCATCAGGGGGGAACAAAGAGTTCCCTGGCGATGAGGGAGGTGTCCAAAATCATCAAATGGGCAGAGGATCACTCCTGCCATCTATCAGCAATTCACATCCCAGGAGTGGACAACTGGGAAGCGGATTATCTGAGTCGTCAGACTTTCCATCCGGGGGAGTGGGAACTTCACCCGGAGGTTTTTGCCCAGTTAACTCAACTATGGGGCATTCCAGATCTGGATCTGATGGCGTCACGTCAGAACTCCAAAGTTCCACGTTACGGGTCCAGGTATCCCAAGGCGACATTGGTAGATGCCTTAGTAGCGCCTTGGTCTTTCAATCTAGCTTATGTCTTTCCACCGTTTCCCCTTCTCCCCCGGCTAGTAGCCAGGATCAAACGGAAGGCTTCGGTAATTCTGATAGCTCCTGCGTGGCCACGCAGGACTTGGTGTGCAGACCTGGTGAATATGTCATCGGTTCCACCATGGAAGCTACCTTTGAGGCAGGACCTTCTAATTCAAGGTCCATTCGAACATCCAAACCTAGTTTCTCTGCAACTGACTGCTTGGAGATTGAACGCTTGATTCTAGCTAAGCGTGGGTTTTCGGAATCAGTTATAGATACCCTGATCCAGGCTAGAAAGCCTGTCACCAGGAAAATTTACCATAAGATATGGCGGAAATATCTTTGTTGGTGCGAATCCAAGGGTTACTCATGGAGTAAGATTAGGATTCCAAGGATTCTATATTTTCTCCAAGAAGGATTGGAGAAAGGTTTGTCAGCTAGTTCCTTAAAAGGACAGATATCTGCTCTGTCTGTTTTGTTACACAAGCGTCTGGCAGCAATGCCAGATGTTCAGGCGTTTGTACAGGCTTTATTCAGTATCAAGCCTGTCTATAGACCTGTGGCTCCTCCATGGAGTCTAAATTTAGTTCTTTCAGTTCTTCAAGGGGTTCCGTTTGAACCTCTACATTCCATAGATATCAAGTTACTATCTTGGAAAGTTTTGTTTTTGGTAGCTATTTCTTCTGCTAGAAGAGTTTCTGAATTGTCTGCTTTGCAGTGAAATTCACCTTACCTGGTGTTCCATACAGATAAGGTTGTTTTATGTACCAAACCTGGTTTTCTTCCAAAAGTGGTTTCCAATAAGAATATTAACCAGGAAATAGTTGTTCCTTCTCTGTGTCCTAATCCAGTTTCTAACAAGGAACGTCTGTTGCACAATCTTGATGTGGTTCGTGCTTTAAAGTTATATCTAAAAGCAACTAAAGACTTCAGACAAACATCGTCCTTGTTCGTCGTCTATTCTGGCAAGAGGAGAGGTCAAAAGGCGACTGTGACCTCTGTCCTTCTGGCTGAAAAGCATCATCCGGTTGGCTTATGAGACTGCTGGAAGGCAGCCCCCTGAACGAATTACAGCTCACTCTACTAGAGCTGTGGCTTCCACATGGGCTTTCAAGAATGAGGCTTCTGTTGAACAGATCTGTAAGGCAGCGACTTGGTCTTCACTGCATACATTTGCCAAATTTTACAAATTTGATACTTTTGCTTCTTCGGAGGCTATTTTTGTGAGAGAGGTTTTACAAGCAGTGGTGCCTTCCGTTTAGGTTACCTGACTTGTTCCCTCCCTTCATCCGTGTCCTAAAGCTTTGGTATTGGTTCCCACAAGTAAGGATGAAGCTGTGGACCGGATACACCAATGTAGGAGAAAACAGAATTTATGTTTACCTGATAAATTTCTTTCTCCTACGGTGTATCCGGTCCACGGCCCACCCTGGCATTTTAGTCAGGTTTAAATTTATTTTTGTAAACTACAGTCACCACTGCACCCTATGGTTCTCCTTTTTCTCCTAACCGTCGGTCGAATGACTGGGGGGGCGGAGCCTGAGGGGAGCTATATGGACAGCTCTGCTGTGTGCTCTCTTTGCCACTTCCTGTAGGGATTGAGAATATCCCACAAGTAAGGATGAAGCCGTGGACCGGATACACCGTAGGAGAAAGAAATTTATCAGGTAAACATAAATTCTGTTATTGTTAGATATTACACTGCCACTTCCTGACAAAATGTTCTGTGGAGAACATATATATATATATATATATATATATATATATATATATATATATATATATATATATATATATATATATATATATATATATATATATATATATATATATATATATATATATATATATATATATATAATTTATTTTCATTCTCAAATTTGGGGGGGCATCTGATATTTTGCTCTGTGAGCATGCTTAATGTACAAGATGGCAGTATTGTTAAAGGTCTGTTTGAATAGCTAGGATTTAGTTGTAAAGTTGATATAGACTTATTTTGACAGTATACATGAACAATACTGACTATCTCGTTATCTTAATAAACTGTCAAGTTTCATATTTTGAATGTGGCTGGTTCAAGTCATTGATGGGTTTGTTGTTTTTTTTTTTTTTACCCCCAGTGTCCAAAATTACTTTTGGCTGCTTATTTTAAAAAACATGTCTAACAATACTTCTACTCTAGAAATGTTCTGCAGACTTCCAAACTGACATACATACATAGTAACATAAAAAAAGACTGAAGTCCACCGAGTTCAACCTATACAAATCTAATATACTTACAAAAAAGCTCCAGTTGAAATTGCAATTAAAAAGGTGACGCATTTAACACAAGCAATCATCTCCCTGTATTCTGTTTCTAGCCAGAACTGTATCCAAACCATTTTTAAATGTATCTAAGGTATTGGCATTCACTACCTCCCTTGGTAGTGAGCTCCACAATTTAATTGCTCTTCCAGTGAAAAAAAACGTTTCTGTTGAAGGAGATTACATCTCCTTTCCTCCAGCCTTAAATTGTGACCTCTTGTCACAAAAATTTTTATTGGAATAAACAGCACTTCTGCCATCTCTGTATATGGGCCTTGAATGTATTTATATAAAGTAATCATATCACCTCTCAAGTGTCTTTTTCTAGAGAAAACAGACCCAGTTTGGCCAACGTCTCCTCATAGCTTAAATTCTCAATTTCCCTTATTTGCTTTGTGGCACTTCCTTTAGGTTTTTCTAGGTCTGCAATGTCTCTTTTTGAGATTGGTCCAAAGAACTGCACTCCATACTCAAGGTGAGGTCTTACCTGGGATTTATATAGGGTCAGAATAATGCTTTCCTCCCTTGCATCAATACACACTAGTATCTTATTAGCCTTAGAAGCCGCTGCCCTGCATTGTGCACCCATCTTTATCTTGTTATATATTACTACTCCCAAATCTCTTTCCTCCTCTGCCCCAAGGCAGAACATACAGTGATGTGAGATGTCATCGCAGAAAATGCAGCATGCCTGCATAAAGAACAGGACACATGCAGGAACTGTTAGCGCTTGAACTTTGTAGTGCTGCTCCACATTAGGCAGTTCTCTTCAAACAGAGCTGTGCTCTGGCTGCACTGTGTACATTTTTCTTAACACAGTGCATCCAGGGCAAAGTGCTGTTTGAAGTGAGCAGTCAAATATGGAGTAGCGCTGCAAATCAGCAGCACATTGCTTGTTAATGGGCTCTCAGAGATTTTTTTCAAATCCGCCCCTAGCCTTTCCCAGTCTGCAAAGCTGTTTATTCTGAATGTAAGAGAACTGCATCTTTTTATTACTACATTTCTATGTTGGACCAAGAGAAAAGGAAAAAGATTTATTAAAGAGACATTTTTAAATGTCTTTTTTTTGTATGCAGCTAATTTGCAATGCAATTTTCAACTACTGCACTATATTATAAAACATTAAAAATTGCTTTATTCTTCAGTTAACCAACACATTGCAATTAAACTGGTGCCTTAGTGTAGCTGTCTAACTTAAAATTGAATTTTATTTAAAAATGACCTGCAGAAACATTTTCACTAAAAAAATCTCGTCGCAGAAAGTAAAGAAAGGTTCTGCCTCTGGGCTCCTCTGTTTGGCTAAGTCTAGTCCCATTTAAATAATAGATTTCCTGCTTATTTTTACTTCCAAAATGTAGAACCTTGCATTTTCCAGTATTAAATCTCTTTTTCCATTTACCTGCCCATACTTCTCTTATTTTTGCAGCTCCCCTTGTAACATGCTTGGGCTCCCTCATTAATAATACATACATGTACTGCTAAACCATATGGAAGGAAATATATATACTTAATTGTACATTAGCTTTTTCTCTCACAGCCAGTCATACACGCGGGCACACATCTATAACAGCTGAGCAGTCTCAAAACCAATTGTGAGACTGCTCTTGAGTTTTGACCCTAATACATTTTCAGGTTGGAGCACATTGATTTTAGATCAGTTCTGTGAGTGCCTAGCTGCTGGAAATGCCTAAGTTTCTTCATGGTACATTTGTCTCCCCCCCCCTCAAAAAAAAAAAGACTTGGGAGAGGCTTATTTTGTTTCTGATAGTCTGTCTTCTCTATCCCTACTCCACAGGCTTGTGACTTCTCAGGGGCTCACGTTTTGCTTGTTTCAGCTACCCTGGGCCCAGCATAATGCCTGATATATATCATGCCATGCAGTGTATCATAGGTTTTGTATTGTGATGTTTTGAGTTGAAAAATCTAGTTTAAACCTGATGCCAATACTACATCCATTTTATTTGACTATATAAGTGAAAGTTATATATTGACTGTATAAATGGGGAAACCTGGTGCATTTTTGTGTTGAGCTAATCTTTTGGAAGCTATATTCCTACCTATTCCACCCTAAATCTGTCACTCAACTTATTGTCAAAACTTGCAAATGTTCATTCTCTCAATGTCCCTAGTTGTGTTTACTGTGATGTTATACATGCTAATATCTCTTACCCTTAAAGCTTACAATCTTATCTTGAAGGCAGAAGCAAGAGAAGAGTATTTTGAAAATGATTTAAGAAGAATTTAAACTGGTTTGTGAGGATTCCTTAGGTTAAGTAGTGCTGGGTTTTCCTGTTTTGGACTGTAGAAGACCCCTGTGCTTAACACATTTAGATACATCACTGCCATATAAACGCAGAAGAACAGGTTTACACAACAAGTGCGTTAACTCCTGGTATGTTGTGACTTTTACTCTACACACAACCACACCCTGTGTATTCACATCCCCTTGTATAAACAGAACTGCCTGCCTTTGCTCCTCCCTGCTGCATTAAGAGGTTAATTCCATTGTGACACACTTTGCCAGGCATTCCCTGTATGACCCATTAATTCCCTTTATCACCTGCGTCCAGGAATAAGGACCACTAATGCCTGCCCCTTCATTTCTTAGCTTCCCTAATTAATGTGTAAGTAAGATCTTGCGTTGTGTTGTGACTTTAGGCTTAGTTCCAGCTTCACGTGCTGTACAATGACTATGTAAAATATAAACATATTACAAGTATTTACATTGCCTCTTATTGCACACTGTGAGTCCAGTTTAGGTGTAAGCAGTTTATCTTGTCGTTACTCCAGCTTAACTCTTTCATTGCCAACAGATACATTGCACTCTCAGCTTGTGACAGTGGAGAGGTTAATCCTATCCCAGAGAGAACGCTCCCCTTTGCTATCGGTTTGACAATATATTGATCTCCCAGGCAGAGGAAGATAGCGGACAGCAGTAAAAGCAAGCTGCCATTCTCCCGGCTATGAATGCTCCATAGTACTGAAAAGAAACTTCACAGCACCAGTGTTTGATATATTTAGTAAGACTGTGTGTTTAATTTCCTATATTTTTGTTTTGTTTTAAGAATTTTCATCTTTATTGAACATATACATAATACAACAATTTTAAAAATTTGTTTATGAATAACAACAAAAAGAAAAAAAAATACAATAACCACCTCTTAAAGGGCCACTAAACCCAAAATCTTTCTTTCAGGATTCAGATAGAACATACAAATTTAAACAACATTACAATTTACTTCTATTATTTATTTTGCTTCATTTTTTAGATATCCTTATTTGAAGAAAAAGCAATGCACATGGGTGAGCCAATCACACAAGGCTTCTATGTGCAGCAACCAATCAGCAGCTACTGAGCATATCTAGATATGCTTTTCAGCAAAGAATATCAAGAGAATAAAACAAATTAGATAATAGAAGTAAATTAGAAAGCTGTTTAAAAATGCATTCTTTCTAAATCATGAAAGAAAAAATATGGGTATCATGGCCCTTTAAGATTTACAATAATCCATGAAAATACCTTGTCTTGAATACATAAATCAGCAGTGTCTCTATCAGCAAAAAAAAAAAGTAACTTGTTTTTTTTTTCTAAATTTGGGTTTAAAAAAACAAATATGACTTCTAGTTTTTGAGTTGCGCTTCGGTAATATAGTCATAGTGAAAAGCAATATTACAACAATCCTGATATTTTCTCGCTACAACATAAATGAGAGTTGTTTCATTCATTCAATTGCAAATAAAAACACAAAACAAAAAAAAATCATACAGCAATTGAAAGTAGTATCTGAAATAATGGCCAATACACAAGAGCACCTTCGCTTTGCTTGTCACTTGTACTTCTCTTATGGGGCATCTCTTGTCACTGTGCAACAGTAGTCAGCAAGCATAGAAGTGTTCCACCTACCCTGATATATTTGTTCCATTGCTGAAATGTTTTGGTGGAACCGTTCACCGTGCTCATCACTCACTGCACCACAGTTGTCAGGGAAGAAGTCCAGACGAGAGCCGAGAAAGTGGATTTTGTGTAACGGTTGTTCGCAAACTCAACATAGTTTCAAGCTCTTCAGTTACCCAAGAAGCCATGCACAACACCTTTAAAAGCTTCCCAAGTCGCTTGCTCATAACCTTTGGGCTATATCTCGGAAGCGAGAAATAAGAAAGAGATTTAAATGTCGTCTTCATTTTTCGCATACTAAAATCAATTTGAGGTATTTTCAAATCAGAAACATTTTCATTGTTGAACAGTGTAATCAACAGAGAGACGTATAAATGATCTCCATTGCAGCAAAGCCATACAATTCAGCTTATTTTAAAATCAAAGTATCCCATCTTTTTTTATTTTTAAATGCTGTGATGAAATGTGTTCTTGTGCTATATATTTATATATATATATTTCTTCTGTTAAGTGTGATCAGTCCACGGGTCATCATTACTTCTGGGATATTACTCCTCCCCAACAGGAAGTGCAAGAGGATTCACCCAGCAGAGCTGCATATAGCTCCTCCCCTCTACGTCACTCCCAGTCATTCTCTTGCACCCAACGACTAGATAGGATGTGTGAGAGGACTATGGTGATTATACTTAGTTTTATATCTTCAATCAAAAGTTTGTTATTTTAAAATAGCACCGGAGTGTGTTATTATCTCTCTGGCAGAGTTTGAAGAAGAATCTACCAGAGTTTTTGTTATGATTTTAGCCGGAGTAGTTAAGATCATATTGCTGTTTCTCGGCCATCTGAGGAGAGGTAAACTTCAGATCAGGGGACAGCGGGCAGATGAATCTGCATAGAGGTATGTAGCAGTTTTTATTTTCTGACAATGGAATTGATGAGAAAATCCTGCCATACCGATATAATGTCATGTATGTATACTTTACACTTCAGTATTCTGGGGAATGGTACTTCACTAGAATTACACTGTAAGAAATACATAAAGCTGTTTAATAACTAGAGATTATGTTTAACGTTTTTGCTGGAATGTAAAATAGTTTTCATTTGCTGAGGTACTGAGTGAATAAATGTTTGGGCACTATTTTTCCACTTGGCAGTTGCTTAATCTGTTTTCTGACAGTTTCTGTTCTCCCTCACTGCTGTGTGTGAGGGGGAGGGGCCGTTTTTTGGCGCTTTTACTATGCATCAAATATTTCAGTCAGCAACTCATTGTATTCCCTGCATGATCCGGTTCATCTCTACAGAGCTCTGGGGTCTTCAAAACTTATTTTGAGGGAGGTAATTTCTCTCAGCAGAGCTGTGAGAATTATAGTTTGACTGAGATAAAAAACGTTTATTCTGTAATTTGTTTCCTGCTTTCAGAATTTGTTATCTTTGCTAATGGAATTAAACCTTTGCTAAAGTTGTGTTATTTACAAGGATTGAGGCTATAACTGTTTCAATTTATTAATTTTCAACTGTCATAGATCTTCTGTGCTTCTTAAAGGCACAGTACGTTTTAATATTATTCTAATTGAATTGTATTTCCAAGTTGCAAGTTTATTTGCTAGTGTGTTAAACATGTCTGATTCAGAGGATGATACCAAACAACGAGGGGAGAGTTATGCCGACTAACTCGCCTCACGTGTCAGTACCTACATCTCCCGCTCAGAGGGAGGTGCGTGATATTGTAGCGCCGAGTACATCTGGGCGGCCATTACAAATCACATTACAGGATATGGCTACTGTTATGACTGAGGTTTTGGCTAAATTACCAGAACTAAGAGGTAAGCGTGATCACTCTGGGGTGAGAACAGAGTGCGCTGATAATATTAGGGCCATGTCAGACACTGCGTCACAGGTGGCAGAACATGAGGACGGAGAGCTTCATTCTGTGGGTGACGGTTCTGATCCAAACAGACTGGATTCAGATATTTCAAATTTTAAATTTAAACTGGAAAACCTCCGTGTATTACTAGGGGAGGTGTTAGCGGCTCTGAATGATTGTAACACAGTTGCAATACCAGAGAAAATGTGTAGGTTGGATAAATATTTTGCGGTACCGACGAGTACTGAGGTTTTTCCTATACCTAAGAGACTTACTGAAATTGTTACTAAGGAGTGGGATAGACCCGGTGTGCCGTTCTCACCCCCTCCGATATTTAGAAAAATGTTTCCAATAGACGCCACCACAAGGGACTTATGGCAAACGGTCCCTAAGGTGGAGGGAGCAGTTTCTACCTTAGCTAAGCGTACCACTATCCCGGTGGAGGATAGCTGTGCTTTTTCAGATCCAATGGATAAAAAGTTAGAGGGTTACCTTAAGAAAATGTTTGTTCAACAAGGTTTTATATTGCAACCCCTTGCATGCATTGCGCCGATCACGGCTGCAGCGGCATTCTGGATTGAGTCTCTGGAAGAGAACATTGGTTCAGCTACTCTGGACGACATTACGGACAGGCTTAGAGTCCTTAAACTAGCTAATTCATTCATTTCGGAGGCCGTAGTACATCTTACTAAACTTACGGCGAAGAATTCAGGATTCGCCATTCAGGCACGCAGGGCGCTGTGGCTAAAATCCTGGTCAGCTGATGTTACTTCTAAGTCTAAATTGCCTAATATACCTTTCAAAGGGCAGACCTTATTCGGGCCCGGGTTGAAAGAGATTATCGCTGACATTACAGGAGGTAAAGGCCATGCCCTGCCTCAGGACAAAGCCAAAGCCAAGACTAGACAGTCTAATTTTCGTTCCTTTCGTAATTTCAAAGCAGAAGCAGCATCAACTTCCTCTGCACCAAAACAGGAAGGAGCTGTTGCTCGCTACAGACAAGGCTGGAAACCTAACCAGTCCTGGAACAAGGGCAAGCAGACTAGGAAACCTGCTGCTGCCCCTAAAACAGCATGAATTGAGGGCCCCCGATCCGGGATCGGATCTAGTGGGGGGCAGACTTTCTCTCTTCGCCCAGGCTTGGGCAAGAGATGTTCAGGATCCCTGGGCGCTAGAGATAATATCTCAGGGATACCTTCTGGACTTCAAATACTCTCTTCCAAGAGAGAGATTTCATCTGTCAAGATTGTCAACAATCCAGACAAAGAAAGAGGCGTTTCTACGCTGCGTACAAGAGCTCTTGTTAATGGGAGTAATCCATCCAGTTCCACGATCAGAACAGGGACAGGGGTTTTACTCAAATCTGTTTGTGGTTCCCAAAAAAGAGGGAACTTTCAGACCAATCCTGGACTTAAAGATCCTAAACAAATTCCTAAGAGTTCCATCGTTCAAGATGGAGACTATTCGGACAATTTTACCTATGATCCAAGAAGGTCAGTACATGACCACTGTAGATTTAAAAGATGCTTACCTTCACATACCGATTCACAAAGATCATTATCGGTACCTAAGGTTTGCCTTCCTAGACAGGCATTACCAGTTTGTGGCTCTTCCATTCGGATTGGCTACAGCTCCAAGAATCTTCACAAAGGTTCTGGGTGCTCTTCTGGCGGTACTAAGACCGCGGGGAATCTCGGTAGCTCCATACCTAGACGACATTCTGATACAAGCTTCAAGCTTTCAAACTGCCAAGTCTCATACAGAGTTAGTGCTGGCATTTCTAAGGTCACATGGATGGAAGGTGAACGAAAAGAAAAGTTCACTCGTTCCACTCACAAGAGTTCCCTTCCTGGGGACTCTTATAGATTCTGTAGAAATGAAGATTTACCTGACAGAGGACAGGCTAACAAGACTTCAAAGTGCTTGCCGCACCCTTCATTCCATTCAACACCCGTCAGTGGCTCAATGCATGGAGGTAATCGGCTTAATGGTAGCGGCAATGGACATAGTACCCTTTGCACGCTTACACCTCAGACCACTGCAACTGTGCATGCTAAGTCAGTGGAATGGGGATTACTCAGACTTATCCCCTTCTCTGAATTTGGATCAAGAGACCAGAAATTCTCTTCTATGGTGGCTTTCTCGGCCACATCTGTCCAGGGGGATGCCATTCAGCAGACCAGACTGGACAATTGTAACAACAGACGCCAGCCTTCTAGGTTGGGGTGCCGTCTGGAATTCTCTGAAGGCTCAGGGACAATGGAGTCAGGAGGAGAGTCTCCTGCCAATAAACATTCTGGAATTGAGAGCAGTTCTCAATGCCCTCCTGGCTTGGCCCCAGTTGACAACTCGGGGGTTCATCAGGTTTCAGTCGGACAACATCACGACTGTAGCTTACATCAACCATCAGGGAGGGACAAGAAGCTCCCTAGCTATGATGGAAGTATCAAAGATATTTCGCTGGGCAGAGTCTCACTCTTGCCACCTGTCAGCAATCCACATCCCGGGAGTGGAGAACTGGGAGGCGGATTTCTTAAGTCGTCAGACTTTTCATCCGGGGGAGTGGGAACTTCATCCGGAGGTCTTTGCCCAAATACTTCGACGTTGGGGCAAACCAGAGATAGATCTCATGGCGTCTCGACAGAACGCCAAGCTTCCTCGTTACGGGTCCAGATCCAGGGATCCAGGAGCAGTCCTGATAGATGCTCTGACAGCACCTTGGGACTTCAGGATGGCTTACGTGTTTCCACCCTTCCTGTTGCTTCCTCGATTGATTGCCAGAATCAAACAAGAGAGAGCATCAGTGATCCTAATAGCACCTGCGTGGCCACGCAGGACTTGGTATGCAGACCTGGTGGACATGTCATCCTGTCCACCTTGGTCTCTACCTCTGAAACAGGACCTTCTGATACAGGGTCCCTTCAAACATCAAAATCTAACTTCTCTGAAGCTGACTGCTTGGAAATTGAACGCTTGATTTTATCAAGACGTGGGTTTTCTGAGTCAGTTATTGATACCTTAATACAGGCTAGGAAACCTGTTACCAGAAAGATTTACCATAAGATATGGCGTAAATACCTATATTGGTGTGAATCCAAAGGTTACTCTTGGAGTAAGGTTAGGATTCCTAGGATATTGTCTTTTCTACAAGAAGGTTTAGAAAAGGGTTTATCTGCTATTTCTTTAAAGGGACAGATCTCAGCTCTGTCCATTCTGTTACACAAACGTCTGTCAGAAGTTCCTGACGTCCAGGCTTTTTGTCAGGCTTTGGCCAGGATTAAGCCTGTGTTTAAAACTGTTGCTCCACCATGGAGTTTAAACCTTGTTCTTAATGTTTTACAGGGCGTTCCGTTTGAACCCCTTCATTCCATTGATATAAAGTTGTTATCTTGGAAAGTTCTATTTTTAATGGCTATTTCCTCGGCTCGAAGAGTCTCTGAATTATCAGCCTTACATTGTGATTCTCCTTATTTGATTTTTCATTCGGATAAGGTAGTCCTGCGTACTAAACCTGGGTTCTTACCTAAGGTAGTTACTAACAGGAATATCAATCAAGAGATTGTTGTTCCTTCTTTATGCCCAAATCCTTCTTCAAAGAAGGAACGTCTACTGCACAACCTGGATGTAGTCCGTGCGCTAAAATTTTACTTACAGGCAACTAAGGAATTTCGACAAACGTCTTCTCTGTTTGTCATTTACTCTGGGCAGAGGAGAGGTCAAAAAGCTTCCGCTACCTCTCTTTCTTTTTGGCTTCGTAGCATAATTCGTTTAGCTTATGAGACTGCTGGACAGCAGCCTCCTGAAAGAATTACAGCTCATTCTACTAGAGCTGTGGCTTCCACTTGGGCCTTCAAGAATGAGGCCTCTGTTGAACAGATTTGCAAGGCTGCAACTTGGTCTTCGCTTCATACTTTTTCCAAATTTTACAAATTTGACACTTTTGCTTCATCGGAGGCTATTTTTGGGAGAAAGGTTCTTCAGGCAGTGGTTCCTTCTGTATAAAGAGCCTGCCTATCCCTCCCGTCATCCGTGTACTTTTGCTTTGGTATTGGTATCCCAGAAGTAATGATGACCCGTGGACTGATCACACTTAACAGAAGAAAACATAATTTATGCTTTCCTGATAAATTCCTTTCTTCTGTAGTGTGATCAGTCCACGGCCCGCCCTGTTTTTAAGGCAGGTAAATATTTTTTAATTTATACTCCAGTCACCACTTCACCCTTGGCTTTTCCTTTCTCGTTGGTCCTTGGTCGAATGACTGGGAGTGACGTAGAGGGGAGGAGCTATATGCAGCTCTGCTGGGTGAATCCTCTTGCACTTCCTGTTGGGGAGGAGTAATATCCCAGAAGTAATGATGACCCGTGGACTGATCACACTACAGAAGAAAGGAATTTATCAGGTAAGCATAAATTATGTTTTTTATATATATATATATATATATATATATATATATATATATATATATATATATATATATATATATATATATACACACTTATACAAAAAGGGAAATAAATAGCGCTGGTTCTGTTATTCCAATTAGATAAGTGCAATGTATATAATAATAATGGTAAATTTATGAATAAAAATATACTCTCAAAAATATATACACATGATAAAATAATTAGTATTAACAGAGGTTAATGGACTCATAGGATAACATATTCAAACTTATATTATATATAATTGCAATCCTGTGAATATAGCTGAAATTCTCACTTACAGGATAGAACCTCAGTCCTATGAGGTAAGATGTTGGCACTGCAAAGGTGTACTGTTATGGAAATCGGCTTCCCTTTTGGTGTATGGTAACGTTTTCAAGTACCTGACAGGAGTCGGTATTCCTTTTGCCCCTCAGATATATGATCTTTCCTTTTGTATGGTAGATCTCCCCAGGGATGTATGTAAAGAGAACAAAAAGCCGCAAATAGTGCGATATTGTTTAAAAATATGATACACTTCACATAAAAAACACACACTATAAAAATGCCTGCTTACATGAATTAACCTCAAACTGATATGAGGTATTGAAAAGGCTCTTGGGAATTTGTTTACACAGGTAATGATCACTCTGGGTTAGCACCGGGCTAGTGTCCCACAAATAAGCCCCAATAGTCCACAGTAGCAGGAACAAAAAAACGGGTCCTCCAGTATCAAAGTTTAGTTTGTATGTTTAACGCGTTTAAAAGGATCTTTCTCAATGCTTTCTTCTTCTTCAGAGACTTGTACTTAAATGAGCGGCTGTTCTCTTCTTAAACCACATATCGCGGTCTTGGAGCGGTCTGATAGCTGCACTTCTAATGGCTACAGCACACACCTCCTGTGTCAGAGCGTCTTACTGATTGGTTAGCTCTAGGAATGTTTTTCACTCTGATGCTGTTTGCGGCTAAATCGCCGCTTGTATTTTACAAATGGCGAGAAGTAGAGCAAGCACTGCAATGGGTTTCAGTCTGTGACATCACACAACCGTGTCTGTCCTCCTTACACATAAGCAGCATGAGCTGGCACCAGCAAAGTGAGAGTGCTGCAGATCAATTTCAGGGTACAGGCACAACGATTTATGGTCTGGGATAAATAATTAAAAGCCCTGGATGTATTTTAGTCTATTAATAGGTATTAGAGCCAAGTTAAATTATATCAGAGCATCCACCTTAGAAAGGAAATACTTTCCATAAATTGCATTCAGCCATCTTTTTTATTTTTAAATGCTGTGATGAAATGTGTTCTTGTGCTCTGGTGGAAAGTTATGGTCTATACGTTTGTAGAACATTGCATTAAAGGGACATAATACTCACATGCTAAATCACTTGAAACTGATGCAGTATAACTGTAAAAAGCTGACAAGAAGATATCACCTGAGCATCTCTATGTAAAAAAGGAAGATATTTTACCTCACAATTTCCTCAGCTCAGCAGAGTAAGTTCTGTGTGAAAAGTTATACTCAGCTGCTACCAGCTGCAGGTAAAAATAAAAAAAAAAATGAAGAAATGAACAGCAGCCAATCAGCATCAGCAGTGCTGCGGTCATGAACTCTTTTACTGTGATCTCATGAGATTTGACTTAGCTCTCATGAGATTTCATAGTAAGCTTCCTTTACCTGATTGGTGAAATAATGAGAGTGCACGATGCTCATCCTTTCAGCTGTCCTAGGACAAACACACTAAAATGCTGCTTCAAAAATCCTTTACAATGGGAGGTGGCTACTGAGGAACTTTTGAGGTAAAATATCTTTCTTTTTTACATAGAGATGTTCAGGTGATATTTTCTAGTCAGCTTTTTACAGCTATGCTGCATCACTTTCAAGTGTTAAAACATTTGGGTATTATGGCCCTTTAAATAAGGAAAAAGGAAGTCACAATTTATGTTCTCAGAGCAGGGGTAATCTCGAGGCAGGTGCGTTTTGCATATTTATGTATGCTCCTTAGGTACCATGTACAATAAAAGCTATCATTAAAACTAGAATAGCTTTTAATAAAAGCATTATTATTGCCAACACGTTGATTGTAAAATGCTTCAATTGTAAAATTGAAATGTCCCTTTTAAGTGAACATTCAAAACCAGGAGTTCCTTGAAGCTGCGTTAGTTTTATTTATTTATTTTTATATATATATATATATATATATATATATATATATATATATATATATATATATATATATATATATATATATATATATATATATATATATATATATATATATATATAATTATCAGCAATGAAAGGAATATTACATGGTAGATACTATGTATTCAAAGCAAATATTAGTCATAGTAGTATGTTTTTAATTTTTTTGTAATTATATAAGCTGTTTAAATTTTGAAGAAATAACTAATGTTGTAGTTTCTATAAAGTAACAGGCGATGCCATGTTGAAACCTAGGTTTCCCTTATTTAATTTATTTTGCTGGAACAAAATTGACGGCAGATATAAAATAGTTACAAAATTCTACAAACAATGGCTGCGTGGACTGTAGCAATGTTAGTGACTTTAAACCTTGTGAGATAGTAACTATTGTAAATTAACTAACAAGCCTCAGCAGGGATTATGAGGTAAGAAGGGAATAGACTTTTAAATCTAGGATAGCTAAGTCATAACATTATGGAGCCAATTTATTTATAAACTCGGAAAATTAGAAGCCCACCATTTTTCAGTGTTAAATTACAGTAAAAGCATACAAAATAAACAATACATTTTATATTATTATATTTTACTGCACATATTTATTTTTATTTTTATTGGAATCGCAAAAGTGTTTAATGTTGTTTTAAGCACTGCATTGCAAAAAATCTGCGTATAAAATAAATGTTATCAAAGGGAAACCGAAAATGTAGCTTTCATGATTCAGATAGAGCATACAATTTTAATACATTTTCCCAATAACTTCTATTATCAAGTGTGCTTCATTCTCTTAGAATTGTTTGTCGAAGGAGAAGCAATTCACTGCTGGGAGCCAATAACAAGAGACAAATGTGTTTTGCCACCAATCGACGGGCGCTACCCAGGTGCTGAACCAAAAATGTTTTTTCTCCTAAGATTACATTCCTGCTTTTTCAAATAAAGATACCAAGAGAACGAAGAAAAATGAATAATAAGAGTAAAATAGAAAGTTCCTTAAAATTGCGTGCCCTATCTGAGTCCTGAAAGAAAAAAATGTGGGTTTCATATCCCATTAATTTGAGAACAGGTTCGATAACAACAAGTAGTGAATATCTAATTATATCAGATGGCATCCTGAAAATCTGGTGAGAGGGAATCTTGCTTTAACCTTTTACTGCTATTATGCCGTTGTATTCCGTCCAACCGGTGCTGGGCTTTAGCGCCGTTAGGACGAAATACAACGTACAGTATAGCCGTTGGATGTCCTGAAGCCAACTGCGCTTCCTGGATTTGATCGAGGTCTGGAGGGCGTTCCTAGCGTCATAGGGACGCCCCCCAGACCTGATCCCATAATTGAAATCTTACGATCGCGGGATTTAAATTTGTCTACTTTGGAACATTGTTCCGATGTAGACATTATGACCCTTGTCATGAAAGGGTTAAATAAACACTCCCATGAAAATAAATAAATAAGGGTCATTATAGTTGCTAGTAAAAAGAAATACAATATGGGCCCTATGTAACATTATAAAGTGTTGCATGCAACCAGGTATGATATTGGTGTCAGAGAAAATAAGTTACTGGCTGGATGATGCAGAAGTATTGCAGTGTTCAAAGGTATCATCCAACACTCTTCATAAAACATAGTGTTCTTAAAGGGACAGTATACACTTGGCACTTTTAAATAAAATATCGAGTTATGTGCAGAAACACAACTTTTCCATATACTTTCATTATTTATTTTGGCTATCCTTGTTGTCTGCAGACTAAAGCCCAGATTGGCTCCTTCAAATAAGGCAAGTGGTGGGTGGAGTTTGGCTATTGAAAAACAATTGCAGTAAACAAGTTGTTTGTTTTAAAAATATGTTTATACCTTACTGATATGTTACTATTTAGAAAGACAACAGAAATGTCTTGCAGTTACAAAAAGTTTAAATCCCCTAAGGCCATCTTTTTTTTTTTTGGGGGGGAGTATGAAACTTAAAGGGATATCAAACCCAAACATTTTATTTTGTGATTCAGACAGAGCATAACATTTTAAAAAAAGTTTTCAATTTACTGCTATTATCAACTTTGTTCCCATGATGTTCTGTGTTGAAGAGATACCTAGGTAGGCATCTGGAGCACTGCATGGCAGGAAATAGTGCCGCCATTTAGTGCTCCAGAAATGGTCCAGCTCCTAAGCATACGTCCCTGCTTTTCAACAAAAGATACCAAGAGAACGAAGAAAACACTAGTCTATTGATTTATTTGTCACACATAATTAATACTGAGTCCATGAACTAACTTTGAATTTTATTTTACACTTATTAAACAGTTATTTTGTTTAATAAGGGAATGTTTGTTCTAATTTAAAGTGACATTATAGACATTACAAATATATTAAAAAACCTATCCCGTTTTGTTTAGTCAAATTAGTATTTTTCCCTGTACCTTTGAACAAAAGGACCCTTTCTAATTTCAACCCCTTTCATATGGATGAAGTATAAATGTGCATTGGGGTTTACATCATTCAGATAAAGCATGAATTTTTAATAATTGTCCAATTTACTTCTATTATCAAATTTTATTCGTTCTCTTTTGTTGAAAAGCAGGAGTGTGCATTTGAGTTTTCCATTTTTAGAACAATTTATTCATGTGCCTATGTGCGTTGCAGTAAAATAATGTTTTTGTTTGGTATACTTTTATACTGTCTTTCTTTGGCAACAGATATAATGTAGTTCAAATATCATTTCTCATTTGTAAATATATGATTTTTGTTTTATAGGAGGGGAGGTATGCCTCTTTATTTATCAAGATCATAATTCACTGAACACGCATATCTCTGCCTGTCTGTATGTATCTATCTGAATATCATTTAAAATAGCCCTTGCAAGATATATTTACAGTAATAATCATGGCAAATTTTAATTAATTCATTACATTTTGACACCGTTGCTGTGAATATCCTGCGTGTGTTGACACTTGAATGTGTATGTATAATATATAAAATGTGTGTGTGTGTTGGGTTTCCATGGTTACAAACACCTTTACTTCTGCAGTCACAGTGGTATTTACAGGATTTATACACTGATGGAAAAGGGTGTAAACTGAATAATTTGGCATTGTGATTTTGTTTTAGTAATGCCTCTGTTCTGGAGGTGCTGAAGCCTTAAATACATTTCAGAGCTATATAGAGCATTGAGAGCTATATATATGCTTATTGATTTACCATTTGCAATATACATTAATTCTGAATCTTGGCTCCCAGGCTATTTATTACTTCATGGGTTGTCAAGTTTATCAAGCCAGACAAAGATGTATATGTATAGACAGGGCTAGAAAAAGATCTCTATCAATAACCAGTCAGGGAAAAAAAACAAAAACAAGTCTTTAGAGAAAATGTTTCTGATCATCATTAGACTGTAGATAGGGAAAAGCCTAATTTCTTACTTCTGTTTTTATTTTTTTTACTAGTCACTGAGCAATCCAAATCTGAGAATGTTTGTTTGTTTATTTTTGTGTAAGCTTTGTCTGGTAGAGGGATCCTGATTAATTAACCCGTTCCGTGCCATAGCCTTCTTAAATGATAGTGCTTCATTTTAGGCTGTTTTGAGCGACAGATGGATTGGGGGAGGGGGCATAGAATTCTGTATTTGTAAAGATTTAAATGGCCTGTGGAAGATCAAATGGTCTCTGACACTGGCAATCCTTTCTCACCTCAAGCAGGTTGGAATTGTACTAATAAACAGCTAGAAAACTGGAATATATCTATATCAAAGATTTCTCTCTCTATTTATATCAAAGATCTTTCTCTCTTTCTCTTTGCCTTTCTCTCTTTCTTTCTCTTTGCCTTTCTCTCTTTCGTTCTCTTTACCTTTCTCTTTGCCTTTCTCTCTTTCTTTCTCTTTACCTTTCTCTTTGCCTTTCTCTCTTTCTTTCTCTTTGCCTTTCTCTCTTTCTTTCTCTTTACCTTTCTCTTTGCCTTTCTCTCTTTCTTTCTCTTTGCCTTTCTCTCTTTCTTTCTCTTTGCCTTTCTCTCTTTCTTTCTCTTTGCCTTTCTCTCTTTCTTTCTCTTTGCCTTTCTCTCTTTCTTTCTCTTTGCCTTTCTCTCTTTCTTTCTCTTTGCCTTTCTCTCTTTCTTTCTCTTTGCCTTTCTCTCTTTCTTTCTTTCTCTTTGCCTTTTTCTCTTTCTCTTTGCCTTTCTCTCTTTCTCTTTGCCTTTCTCTCTCTTTTTCTCGTTCTCTTTGCCCTTTGCCTTTCTCTCTCTTTGCCTTTTCTCTTTTCCTTCTTAATGCAGAGGGAGAGTCCACAGCTGCATTCATTACTTGTGGGAAACACAGAACCTGGCCACCAGGAGGAGGCAAAGACACCCCAGCCAAAGGCTTAAATACCTCCCCCCTTCCCTCACCTCCCCAGTCATTCTTTGCCTTTCGTCACAGAAAGTTGGCAGAGAAGTGTCAGAAGATTTCGGAGTAGTTCCTTATGGAGGGTATTACCCTTCAGGATGGGACTGTAGTTTTGTCTTGTCAGCCTCTCAGTGAGAGCATTGATGAAAGTTAAAGTCTGGAGATGCAGGGAGAGTCTTTCTGCGAATCCATCCAGACTTATATTAACAGTTCCTTAAGCAATCAGCGTTGACGAGTTTCGCTGCCTGCTTTCTTCACTCAAGTCCATGTCATAAGCGCTGCTATAATCTGTCAAACTTGAAGGACTGTGTTACTGTTCCACGGCATATATTCCAGTAAGATAGTTTCATTTTTTACACATATTGCAAACGCTAGAAGACAGGGTCACAGTGTGGGTCCTTTTATCTGTATGGAATCAAGGGTTAATATCTCCCGAGGGGGATTATGAACAGTTGGGTTTAATCATATATGCTTTATTTGATTTTATACTGCTTTTTGTGTAATATGTTTATGGGCTCATAGGCTGAAATGGAACATACAGGTTTAACTTCCACTTTGAAGGTTGCGCAGCTTAAAAGTTTGGCACGCTTTTTCTCATAGCAGTGACGGTCCTGCATTGCGCACCATGTGACCGGAATGGTCGAGGCTTCCATTTCCTTTCTCTTGACTGAGTTACTACCAGATAGGAGTTTTATCTCTGTTCTGTCTAGGTCATAGGAGGTGGTGAGAGCCCCAGCCATTGGGGGTATAAAGGTGCCTCTTTTTTTATTTAAAATAAAGTTAGTTTTTTCTGTAGTCCTCCGCATATCGTACTTTAGCTATGGAGGATGATTCTGATTCATTAGAGGGTTCCCCCTCTATTTCAAAGAGTAATTCCTGTTTATATTGTGAGGGAGCTCTGGAATATCCGCCCTCTCAATTATGTTCCATATGCCTTGATAAGGGGATTATATCAAATAAGGTTGACATGTTTCATACCACTGAGCCGCCCACCTCTGAGGAGTCCTCGTCCTGTGAGGTGCACACCCTACATGCATCTTTGTATGCACATGCAGCTTCCCATTGCACTGCTAATCCTCCATCTGGACGTTACTGCGCATCCGGCGGTGTCTGTGGCCATTAGTCCTTTCCCTCACACTGCTAAGCGCAAGAGAGAGGTTCAATCTTGCACTCCTGCCCAGGTGGCATCATGTAATTTGTCGGATATATCCGATCAGTTATCCGAGGATGAGGTTCTCTCTGAATCTTCAGAGTATGAACTTTCAGGGTTGGAGTCTGCTGCCTGTAATCCTCCGCCTGTGGAAGATCCAGTTTTTTGATTTAGGACAGAATGTTTACGCTTTTTATTAAAGGAGGTTTTGACTACTTTAGAGGTTCCAAAGGCCGAGCTGCCAGTCGAACCTCTGGGTCCTAAATTTGATGGCAATCATTATTAAAGGGACAGTCAACACCAGAATTTTTTCTGTTCAAAAAGTAAGATTATACCTTTATTACCCATTCCCCAGTTTTGCATAATCAACACTTTTATAATAATGTACTTTTTACCTCTGTAATTACCTTGTATCTAAGCTTCTGCTGACTGTCCCCTTATTTCAGTTCTTTTGACAGACTTGCATTTTAGCCAATCAGTGCTCACTTCTAGGTCACTTCACGTGCATGAGCTTAATGTTATCTATATGAAACACATGAACTAATGCCCTCTAGTGGTCAAAATGCATTCAGATTAGAGACTGTCTTCAAGGTCTAAGAAATTAGCATATAAACCTCCTAGGTTTAGCTTTTAACTAAGAATACCAAGAGAACAAAGCAACATTGGTGATTAAGGTAAATTGCGAAGTTGTTTAAAATTATATGCCTGGGGGGGGGTAACTTCTGAGCGGCGGCCATAATAGGTCGCAGTTTTGTGTGCTGCTCCAGCCTTGAGAGATTTTGCTTGACAAAGAACTGGAAATATTCGCCATCTGGCAAGAAACTAAACTTCCTGCACTTAAGATAATCATTCTCTACCTAGTGATCCTAGTTTTTTCTAGATAGCTGCCAGCACCGGAGCATACACAGAGGTTGCGGCCTCAGACTAAACCTCCCGGCAGAGATCCCTCAGGGCTCTGCCGTTTTACAACGCCGTGGTTGCGTTGAAACAACCTAACATTTTCAAGACTTTCCTAAAACACTACAGCCCAACCGCATCTAATAACCGTTGGGGGAAGATAACGAGGGATTCACAATGGAAGACTTCGGCATCATTATACAAGCTCTCTTAAAAGAATATGAGGGGATGATGGCTGAAAGATTTGCTCAATTCTCGAGGCTTGCATCCGCTGACCCTGCAGACAAGACAGGAGAAACTGAGAAGGCTGAATGCATAGACCAGCAGCAGCACTTATCAGGCAACCCTTCGGATCAAGATGGGGGCATACACATCTCACTTTACACCGCCCCGGGGGGTTCGGCTGGCTCCCAAGAGCGGGACACGAGCCAGTTACAGGAGCGATCAAGGACCTGCCACAATTTTGCCTTCAGCCCCTATACTTACCCTTATACAAGGTAAATTGCCGTTGAGTCCTCCTAACATCCTAGCCCGAGGGATACAGCAACGATTAGTCATGGCTAGTGGAGCTAGACCCTCTGGGCTGCAGCTGCTTCCTATCCCCAGATGCCAAAGGGCATCTGACTTTTACAGGAACAAAGCACTTATTGCCCCTGTGTCACCAGAATCGTATAGTATTTTACTGAGGCTTGTAACAGATTAGTGTAGCATCAGGGCAGTTGTTGCAGAAGATTTAGCACCTCCGCAGCTTTCATTATACTCTCGTGGAATGAAGCATGATAATAGCTTACCCCTCACAACCTACCTCTACCACGAGATCCGGATCGCACTTCATGAGGACTATCATTACTTTTCAAATGGAACTCACGTAAATGCAAAGTGACTGACCTACAGTACCCTTATAGAAAAGATGGTCAGAAGTTTGGACTAAAGACTAGGTGTAGGATAGCTGCACACTAAATATGTCAGTTACGAGACTACAGGATACATGTGTTCTCAAACCTGAATAAGTCAGCATATTTCCACTTGAGGAACCTCTAGTAGAGAGGATTCCCTGGGCGCTTCCACTTAGTTTTGCAGTATTTTATTTTAATAAGCCTTATCATCAGATGTAGGTGTGTGGGTGTATACATATGTATATATATGTCTGTCTGTGTGTGTATTCATATAACTATTTTGCTAGAGATAAAGGTTAATAGATCTCCTACTACATCTATGTTATAGAGGAAGATAGACCTATTTATGTTTTCACTTACACTAGAGTCACTCATGGAAGTTAGTGCTCTGATTTCTACTATGAATATAGCCTTTGTTTCTTACGCTACTTGAAACCAGAAGATGTCTGAAAATAGATTTATATTTAACATTGTTCATCTGTCAATAATTTAGTTGAATGATTATATGACTTCTCTTTCTGAGTCCAGGAGAGGCCCTTATTCATCTCATTCATATGTTAAAATTTGACTTTTGGATATATTATACCATATAAACTTCCAAGGTTCTTATGACACTGATAATCAAGGTCTAAGAGTGGCCTTAATATGATATGGAGGTTAAAAAGAAACAAAAAACGGAGAGATTTGTTTACTGTTTTTATATATCTTTACAGCTCAGGTACTGAACAAACAACCTTTAGATTTTTGTTATGCTGGCGATACTTCAAGTTGATGATTTGATTGATCCAGATCTATGTTGGAATTTTATACATTATATATTTGTACATTCATCTTCATATAGATTGATTTAGAGTGGTCCTGATTTATTCTATTTTTCTTATGTAATGGATCAATATTTGAAGTGAAGTACTCCTTTGTGTTATTTCCCTTAACTATATGTACCTCTAACATTGTCTCGCAATAAAAATATTTATAAATTAAAAAAAAATTACATGCCCTATTTAAATCATGAAAGTTTTGTTCGGACTTGACTGTCCCTTTTAAGGACGAGTGGAACAGGATTAGATTCCTCTTCCTGTCATCTGCCTTTTAAGGATCCCGCTTCCGGGCTCTCTATGGGGGTGGGTTCTCTTTTCTCATCCCTACTTGGTTGGCACAAATTTTACGCTTGCCACATGTAATGCTAGCCCGTGCGAGGATAGTTCATTGTTCATAGAGCCGCCGATATGAGGATGGAAACTCTCTGTTAAAAAGGATTTGCAACCTATCGGATATTTGCTTTTCGGCCGGTGCTTGTCGCCGCAGTTGCTGGAGCGGCTATCTTGGTCCGTCTCCTTCGCGAAAATGATCGAGGTGGAGGGTCTCCTCGACATTTTTCAGGAAGGAATCACGGCCTTCTGGGTTACAGGCCCGTATGGTGCTCTGACAGTTATAACTTCTAAGTCTAGTCTCTTTTCCTCTCCTTTAAGGGAAATAGTTTGGCTATCTCTACAGTTTCAGAGGCCAAGGGTGCCTTCATACTGTAAGATAAGGAGAACAATTCTAAGCTCGTATTTTTGCTCCTTTAGTTCTGATAAAATCCCAGCATCAGAGGCCTCCGCTAAATCAGAGCAAACCAAGAGTTCTTGGAAGCCGGCTCAGTCCTGGAATAGATCCAAGCAGAGCAAGAAGCCCGCAGAGACTAAGTCCGCACGAGGCTTTGGAACGGCGATCATTTGGATCTGTCTCAACAGATTTCTCTGGACAACCGGTCAAGAGAATCGCTCTCTTGGTGGCTCTGTCCAGACCACCTGCCCCAAGAGACATCCTTTTTAAGACCATCCTGGGTGACTGTGACTACGGACGCAGTGTGTCAGGATGGGGAGCTGTTTGGGGCGCCAAGACATGCAGGGCCTGTGGACGCAGGAGGAGAGCTCCCTGCCGTTCAACATTCTAGACCTTCGGCAATATTCAATGCTCTGAAGGTTTGGCCCCTACTGGATCGTCCCAATTTATCTGATTCCAATCAGACATTATAGCCTTGGTGGCTTACATCAACCATCAGGGGGAACAAGAAGCTTCCTGGCATTGAGGGAAGTATTTCTCGGATTCTGGGGTGGATGGAGACCCACAACTGTTCGCTGTCAGCGATCCACATTTGGACAGGTGGGGAACGCTGGAGATAGATCTCATGGCGTCTTGTCTTAATACCTAGCTACCCAGATATGGGTCGAGGTCCAGGGGTCCTCAGGCGGAGCTAATAGATGTATTAGCGGTGCCTTGGAGGTTCAATCTAATTTCTCTTTTCCTGCCCTTACCACTTCTTCCTTGAGTGGTGGCTCAAATCTTTCGGGAGCAGGCGTCCGTGATACGGATTGCTCCATCGTGGCCTTTGCGGATCTAGTGGGGATGTCATCATCTCCTCCTTGGAGGTTACCTTGTCACTGGGATCTGCTTGAACAAGGCCTCTTCATTTATCAAAATCTAGATTCTCTGAGGCTGACTGCGTGGAGATTGAAGGCTTAGTCTTAGCCAAGAGAGGGTTTTCTGAGATTGTTATCGATACTCTCATTCAAGCTTGTAAACTGATTACTCGTCGCATCTTTCATAAGGTGTGGAGGACCTACTTATTCTGGTGTGAAGAGCGTGGTTTGTTCTGGCACAAAGTAAAGGTTGCCAGGATTCCTTCTTTTCTCCAGGTTGGACTGGAGAAGGGCCTCTCAGCTAGTTCCTTGGACAGATTTCAGCCCTGTCTGTTTTACTTCACAAGAGGCTCGCTGAGCTTTTGTTAAGGTTCTGACTAGAATCAGGCCGTTGTTTAGATCTAATGCTCCTCCTTGGAGTTTAAATCTTGTTCTTAAGGTTTTGCAACGGGCTCTGTTTGAACCTATGCATGAGGTTGACATTTAGTTTTATCTTGGAAGGTTCTTTTTCTACTAGCTATTGCTACTGTGAGTAGAGTCTGTGAGATTGCTGCCTTGCAATGCGACCCTCCTTATCTGGTGTTCCATGCTGATAGGGCTGTTCTGCAAACTAAGTAAGGATTTCTTCCTAAGGTTGTGTAAAATTGTGGTTCCTTCCTTATGTCTTAATACTCCTTCATTGAAGGAATGTTTACTGCATAATCTGGATGTGGTTCGTGCCTTGAAGTTCTATCTTCAGGCTACGAAGGAATTTAGACAAACTTCTCTGTTTATCTATTCTGGGAAGCGTAGGGGTCAGAGGGCCTCTTCGACTTCCTTATCTTTTTGGTTGAGGAGTATCATCTGTTTAGCATATGAGTCAGTGGGTCTTAAGCCTCCTCAGAGGATTACTGCTCATTCTACGAGAGCAGTGGTTTCCCCTTGGGCCTTCAAAAAAAGATGTGCTACCTGGTCCTCCTTACATACTTTTCCAAATTTTACAAGTTTAATGTTTTTGCTACTGCTGAAGCAGCCTTCGGGAGAAAGGTTTTGCAGGCTGTGGTGCCTTAAGATTAGGGGCCTCCTCTCATTTTTTACTCTCCCGTTGGCATTCAGTGTCCTCTGTAGCTTGGGTATTGTTTCTCACAAGTAATCAATACAGCTGTGGACTCTCCCTGTATTAAGAATGAAAACATAAATTATGACTTACCAGATAATTTCCTTTCCTTCGATACAGGGAGAGTCCACAGCTCCTGCCAGTGTTCTCCGATGGGCAGAGCTAAATTTTATTTAGTTTTCTTCTGGCACCTTTTTCACCCTGATATTTCTTCTACTGTTTTTCTTTGTTACCTCGGCAGAATGACTGGGGGATGAGGGAAGTGGGGGAGTTATTTAAGCCTTTGGTTGGGGTGTCATTGCCTCCTCAGGTTGTACAAACAAACAGGTTCTGTGTTTCCCACATGTAAGGAGTGCAGCTGTGGACTCTCCCTGTATCGAAGGTAAGGAAATTATCTGGTAAGTCTCACACACACACACTCTCTCTGTCTCTCTCTCTGTCTCATAACTGCATAAAGAACAGGACACATGCAGGAACTGTTAGCACTTTAACTTTGTCTCAGAGATTTTTTCAAACCCGCCCCCTAGCCTTTCCCAGTGTGCAAAGCTGTTTATTCTGAATGTAAGACGTTAGTATGAGCATTGCATCATTTTGTTATTACAGTACTACATTTCTATGTTAGACCAAAAGAAAAGGAAACAGATTTATTCTAGAGATATGTTAAAATATTTTTTTTTTTATGCAGCTAATTTGCAATGCAGTTTTCAACTATATTATAAAACATTAAAATTATTTTTATTCTTTGGTTAACCAACACATTGCAATTGAACTGGTGCCTTAGTGTAACTGTCTAATTTAAAATTGAATTTTATTTAAAAAAAACGACCTGCAGAAAAATTTTCACTAAAAAAAAATCTCATCGCAGAAAGTGAAGAAAGGTTCTGCCTTTGGGCTTGTAAATGCCCTCAGCTTAAAGAAACATGTTGTCCAACCTAAATGGTAATGAAAAAGTAGGGTAGAATAAAAAATAATAAACAAAAAGGCTTAAGATCTTTTCTAATCTGGCCTTTTCCTGGTCTGTTATTATCCGTCCGGAAACAAAAATGTACAAATTACATTGATATTTCAGCATAATCTTGTGGTATTTACACATAATTTTGCAAGATTTTATAGAAATTCTGGCAATACTAGGAGAGGAATGATAACGATTGCCCATGGCTAAGAGATTGCTCTCTCTGGCCTAATACCCAGGACAAGCAATCCATTGAGGCACTTTAGTTTTTAGTGGTACTTATATAATATGCAATCCTTTAACTTATTTATATGTATAATATGGATTATTTAACATATTTATTATACTAAATAAAGTAAAGTTTCCTTAGTGTTTTGTTAAATTGAGCAGTCATGGCCCCTTTTCTTTTCTCTTGGCATATCAGCCTCCAGTCAGCTGCCTACATGGACATGTATAGTCCCTCTATAATAGACAACAACCATTTGGAGTGTAAACTCACTAAGTCCAAATTCTTTGAGGCACCGATATTTCATGATAGAATATAAACTTTGTTGTAAGAGTCTTCTTGAGTCTGGTTACACCAGTCTTCCATGTTTGTGTACTAGCAATTAATACATACTTAAAATAATGATGGTCTTTGGGTAATATCCTGATATGGTCTTATCTGGTCTCTCTTGGCATAGTGAATAAAGATGGCGGACCAGCGGCAGCGCTCTCTCTCTACATCAGGAGAAAGTCTTTATCATGTACTGGGACTAGACAAAAATGCTACATCTGATGACATCAAAAGATGTTACAGGTATGTAATATATTTAAAATGTATTACTAATACGTAATTAATTTTATCCTGTATTCCCTTGATTGCTGCCTTGTTAATTTTTCTAATTCTGGCCCCTGAAATTCCTGTATATAGGAAGCTGGCACTAAAATACCACCCAGACAAAAATCCAGATAACCCAGAAGCATCTGAAAAGTTTAAAGAGATAAACAACGCACATGGGATCTTGACAGATAACACAAAGAGAAACATCTACGACAAGTATGGCTCTCTGGGCCTGTACGTGGCCGAACAGTTTGGGGAGGAGAACGTCAACACTTATTTCGTACTGTCTAGCTGGTGGGCTAAGGTGAGTATTAACTGATTAGAGGTTTGTGAGTATCTGTAGATTAACCATTTAAAAATGTGAGGAAACTGGAGTATCAATTTTCCCACAGTGTATAATCGGGTTTTGTAAACCGTTTTGGAAGAATGTTTTTTCCTTGATTCTAATATGTTCTTCATGCCATGTATTTAGCTCTGGTGTATAATTGTCATCTCATTTCCCCTCAGGCTCTGTTCATGTTCTGTGGTCTAATCACGGGCTGTTATTGCTGCTGCTGCCTCTGTTGCTGCTGTAACTGTTGCTGTGGAAAATGCAAACCTCGGCCCCCAGAAGGGGAGGAACAAGATTTCTATGTATCACCCGAGGACCTCGAAGCTCAGCTGCAATCTGATGAGAGGGGTGAGTGTTAATAAAGACAACCTTTAGAAGAATTAGCTCTGTGAGCATAATGCAAAATGTTCAGTGTATTCTTGTCTTCAAGTTTAAATGTAAAACAAAAAGAAAAATACAATAAACTTTAGTGGGGCCATAGGAGCATCTTTGTGACATGTATTGGCACATATGGAGTACCTCAGTGATCTGCACTGGAAGTTGGAGAACTTGCTAGGAGGAAATGGGTTTCACTGGGATCATCTCTGATAACAATTGAGTATCTCTGAAATGTGCAGGAATAATCCTGAAACAAGTGAAACACATTGTGATTCGTTGTAGACTGCTCCTGGGTACCAGCACTGTACTCAGCAGAACTATCACTGGGATCTGGGCAGAATCCAATAGGACATCCATTTATGCCTGTGCCAGTCTGGTACCCCCAAGCTAGTTGTGTTGGCCCAGTAGAGTATCAGTCAGAAAAAGGCTGCACAACAGGTCAAAGGTAAAGTGCAAATAGGTTTATTGTAATAATAAAACCATGACAGACATGAACAGGTAGATAATGACGCGTTTCGCCCACCCAGTGGCGCTTAATCATAGACTAGCTTCCTGTCCATGTCTGTCAAGGTTTTGTTATTACAATAAACTGATTTGCACTTTACCTTTGACCTGTTGTGCAGCCTTTTTCTGACTTTGATTCCTTTAGCGGTTGGTTCCCGCTTCACGAGGCTTTGCACATTGCCTGATTTCTTTGAATTGAGTTTTGCCTGCATTTGGATGACGTCAGCTTTCTGCGACACCCCCTCTCTCTCCGGTAGAAGTTTCACATTGACCGTCTACCCAGTAGAATAACCCCTGGCAGTATAACATAACAGTGCCTTCAGGGGGTCTGTGCTATTAGTTCATGCCGGGAGGACCAAGGAGGATTGTAGACATTTTAAAAAATGTTAGCCAAATCTACTTTTTTTTTTTCTGACACAAAGTATGACAATACATTCACTGAACAGTATGCATGTGTCAAAAATAACTATTCTTTTACTGGAATATAATGAGCTACATAAACTAGCTCTAATAGGATCACACTGTTAATTATGTTATCATGGTATTGTGAATCTCAATACCACTTTTTTTCGTTTAACCCCTTTGCTGCAACATTTTCTAGATCTATTAATCCCATGAGTGCCACGGATGACTACAGCATCTTCTTGCTCTAATAAGTCCTTTTGGAGTAAAAATGTTAGATTAGTGCTTTTCTATCAGTCATTAGCAAATCAAAGGAAATCACTATATGCACTTAGATTTATTTTTAATCTGCATCCAAGTTTTTTTTTTTTTTATTATGATTTTTTTTATTGAACTATTTTGAGCTTATTTAGGGGATAGAGAGAGTAGGGAGACTGTTCAATTGTTTAATCCCCAATGCAGACATGTAAGTATACTTTTATATGCTAACCCCCAATGCAGGCACATGCCATATAACTAATACAGGCATGTGTAATATACATGATGCACAAGTATGTTGACAATACTCGTTGATGTCTGTGGCACAAGTGCAGTTGGAAGTTATCTTAGAGGCCCTGATATTCAAAACCTCTCTGCTCAGGTAAGATATTCTAAAATTATTCTCCAGCACTGCTAGATCCCTAGTGGAATATTCAAAACGCAGGGGTGTTTCCTGCACTTCTGTATGTGAAGGAGAGACAAGCCCAGTACAATATAACACTGCATGACATGACAGTTCTGCTGCATTTACACTTTATTTCTATTTTATATAAATGTACAGTTCAGGTTAAATTTTATTACATTTAAACTTTGCACATTCTATTTTGTATTTTATTTTGTATACAGCAATGTATTTAGGATTGTGATTTTACAAATTCTGATTAAGCTTTCACAGTTTCTGTGCACATTTAACAAATTAAGTTTAATATATATACACACACACACACACACCTCTTTTCTAAGTTAGTTTGCATTTTGCATGTCTTTTTTTATTTAAATTAAAACTGAAAAACTGTCAGCTTCAGTTTCCCATAGAGTGTCCTTACTTTCTATGGGTCAGATAATCAGACATTCTCTAGTTTGGAGAGAGAATATAGTGCTGACTTCACAGAGCCAGAACTCACTGAATTTTCTAAGAAAAGCGGAGGAACCTGGAAATCCCAGAGAGATGAGAGATACCTTCCATAGAAAGCAATGTAGCTCTCTGGGATACATTTCACGTGAGAGAGAAGGTAACTGAAGAACCCCTGGGGCTGATATAAAGGCTCTGTTTGCTAGATCAAAACTTTAATGTATTAAAGGGACACTGAACCCAAATTTTTTATTTCATGATTCAGATAGAGCATGAAATTTTAAGCAACTTTCTAATTTACTCCTATTATCAAATTTTCTTCATTCTCTTGGTATCTTTATTTGAAATGCAAGAATTTAAGTTTAGATGCCGGCCCATTTTTGGTGAACAACTTGGGTTGTCCTTGCCGATTGGTGGATAAATTCATCCATCAATAAAAAAAGTTCTGCCGAGTGCTGACAGAAAAAAAGCCTAGATGCCTTCTTTTTCAAATAAAGATAGCAAGAGAAAGAAGAAAATTTGATAATAGGAGTAAATTAGAAAGTTGCTTAAAATTACATGCTCTATCTAAATCACAAAAGAAAAAAAATTGGGTTCAGTGTCCCTTTAAATTACAAATTAGTGCAAAGCTTAAATGCAATAATGCTGAAAGTATCTGAAATGCATATTAATATAAAATGCACAAAGTGTTCCAGCAGAGCCAGGTATCTCCTAGCCAGAAACTGGAAAACCAAAAAAGCTCCATCTTTAAATATGTGGAAACAAAGAGTCTCAGACTTACTTGATATAGAAGAATATTATTATATTAAATATGCTGAAATGGCCACTCTATGGGGTCAATACCTCAATAAATAATAGCTCCCATGCAACAAGGCCAAAGGGACAAAAAAGGGGCGAAAATAGAATTATGAATGAAGAACTAGTTGTATGTTATAAGTCATGGTGGGTCGTCAGTCACACTATATCCTTAACAAACCAAATAAACTGAACAGCATCTTTATTATTTTCTTTTCTTTCTTCGTCTTTCTTTTTTTCAGAGTTTGCCTCTCCTTCCTATGATTAGTTGATACTTCAGATACCACTATATGGAAGGGATCTTAGAAGTAAACTCCTTTTCTTTTTACAGATATGATTGTAAAATATTACTGATTATTGACTAATGTTTCAGGAAGCTGCGACTTCCACTCCGTACCTTACATTATGCAAATAAAATCGGTGTTATAAAAAAAAAAAAAATACAATGCACAAAGTGTAACAAAACTCATATCATTCAGTGCTATATTGCACTGGGCTTGTCTCTGCTTCACATACATAAATGAGAGCTCTTGCCGTGCTGGAGAGTTCCAACCTTTTTCTAGTGAAAATTCAGTGCGTTCAGCCATTGTGAAGTCTGAACTACAATTTCTCTTCAAGCTGGAGAACCTTTGAATATCGGTGCCTTAGTGTTTACTGGGTCGCTAACAGGTACAACCAGGCAGTGTCTGGGGGCCATTTGAGGAGCTGAAGTCTTCACGATGGAGTTGCCAAGCCCATAACTGCTTAGGCAAAAGTTTTACAGCATACCATCTACTTGTCCGCAGCACGGCTAAAATAAAAAAACACTGCCTGCCCCCTATGTCCCGAGCATTGGGATAAAAATTACACACCGCTGCATAGTTCTGTTGAAAGGAACTGTACTCTAATCTGAAGGTCTGCTCTGATCTCTTGTCACATTATTTCTTGCAGAGGCTGCAGATGCTCCAGTGTTGGTACAACCCAGTTCTGCTACGGAGACAACGCAGCTCACCACCGATTCTCATGCCAGCTACAACACTGATGGATTCAACTGAGTGTATGCGGGTCCCCCATAACACTAGGATTAGAGAAGAGGGGGAGGACTGAAAGGGACCCACACCCCCTCTGTTTTACCATCCCCCAATCCCCTCATCTGACCAGCTTGTACCTGCTCCCCTCAGTACGGTGACTTGGGGGGCCGTCCAGGGGCTGCCGCATGCTCAGTGCTCACCCTCCTCATGATCAAAAAAATGTCATTTATTTTTTATTTTAGGTCTTAATTTTATTGGATTTTTTTGTATGGGGACCTGTTACTACCTCCTCCCCAGCCCCACTCCTTACTGTGTCATACCAGAAATAGCCCTTAGTGGATCACAGAGGTGTGTGGCCCTCTTATTATTGCTCCCTTTCTGTGTTAATTATCTCTGTCGGTGTTATTTTTTTTTTTTTTATCTCCTATACTCTGTTTCCTAGGCTGTCTGTGTTTGTTTCAGCTTTACTGTATTGACCTCCCTTTATCTCTTCATGCCTCTTGTAGTGTGTTCATGAGGGCTATTAGCTGTATGCTCCCTGCACTTTATTCCTTACGTCCCCATTGTTTTAGTATAAGATGTAAATTATTCTAGAATAGCTCAACTCTCTGAAACGTTTCTTGGTTTAAGTACTTCTAGATTACCACAGCAGCTTCATCTTTAGATACCTTGCTTGTGGTGTACATAAATAGACAGTCTGCGTAGAAAGTCAAGTGATGCCCCTGTATTGTTATCATGGGATGGGCACTGACCCAGCAGCTTTTTGTAGTGCAATATGCTGCAGTGTCCCCTACCTTTCAAGGCTTAGCAATTAACCTCTGTATGACCAGCCAAAGTTATCATGGTCAGATCTAACCAGCAGGTTTCTATCTTACCCATGTACATGTTGCCCTTTACAGGTTTGGACATTTCATTCTGAAATTGTTGATATAATTTACTGTGCAATGTAAAAAAAAAAAAAATACCATAGGGTAGGTTGTCTCTTTTGGTGACTGGTGCAGAGTCTGGTGCAGTGACCATTATGCTCTTCTGTGCATAGTGTTTGCAGTGTGAGCAGTGCCATATTTATTTGTATATAGTGTCGGTAGTCTACGAAGAGCTGTATTTATCTGTATATAGTGTCAGTAGTCTACACAGCGCCAGTTTTGTATGTGTGTCTGTGTGTGTGTGGTTGCTGTATGGTGCTGGGAGTATATAAGTTACTGTGCCAGATAATGCAAATGTCTCTGTTCCCTCTTGCTACATGTTATTTCAGGTTTTAGCAGAGCACAGATTCTTAGCTCAGATACAGATTTCAAACTGATGTTCTTTACAAGCTTCTTATATTCCAGCCAGCAGTTTACCCTAGATATGTAAAACAAAGTGAATTGATAATTAACAATTACAGAATATTTTGATCCTGGTGACAGTCACAGCAGATGGTCTTTATGTCTGACCTGGCAGCGTTAATACTGCATGTATGACACTGTGAGACTATATTGTCCCCACCTTATCTGAGGGATCCTGCGGTATAATGTATTGCTTTGACTTTTACAAACCAATTCCCAGTAAGGGAAGTCTTTGAAAGTCTGAACTTGACAAACAGCAAAGTTTCCCATTTTAAACTAATTTTATTGGACTTGCCATTTAATAAACAGACGGGACCAATAAGTCTCACAGTGTTTTACTTTTGGGTTTTCCTGATTATAGGCTCACAAATCAATTTAGTAAAAATATACTAAGGGTGACTTCCTTTGTTTTTCCTGATGACTGTTTAAGTTCCAGTGCCACCTGCATTGTTAGTGCCCAATACAGTTGAATGTTTGGGGTGCTGGGGAGAGAAGGGGTGATATGGAGGTCCCTCTGAACATTCACAAAGAAGAGAACCACGTTCCATTTGTAGCATGTCATTATGTATGTCTGAATATTACCTTATGTGAATCAAACTGAGAAGGATGTTAAATTATCTGAATCACACTGTAAAAATAAATGTTTCAGTGCAGGAACGTGGTACTGCCTGCTGTGTATCATTGGAACAGGGTCTCGAAGTTAACACCAGTCTGAGAGACACGTTTTATATATTGTTTCTTGAACACCTTGTGCTTTAAACATAACACTACAATGAATTTATTTTCTATTACATTCCTTGTGTCAGTGCATGAAGTAGGCTATGTTACTAGACAAATGAGTTATGTTCCCATTTGAAAAAAGGTAAACATTTCAAACAAACTGTTTAGCAGGAGACCCATGTTCCTCACAACCCCTCCTTTCTCTCTTCAGTTATGGGAATTTCTGTTTGGAGAATTACTGCTTTCCTTAGAGATTTACCACTTTATTTTCCTCTTCATACTTCCTGCCCACTTTACATAGCATAGCATATCCTGTTCTATGCTACATAATTATATAGTGTATTGCCCAGATTTTTCTTAAACAGGAAAAGTACACAGCTGCATTCATTACTTTTGGGAATTCAGAACCTTGCCACCAGGAGGAGGCAAATACACCCCAGCCAAAGGCTTAAATACCTCCCCCACTTCCCTCATCCCCAAGTCATTCTTTGCCTTTCGTCACAGGAGGTTGGTAGAGAAGTGTTGGAAGATTTTATATAGTCTCTTATAGAGGGTAGTACTATTCGAAATGGGACTGGAGTTTTAAGTAATCCTGTCAGCCTCTCAGTGAGAGCATGGATGAAAGTTAGAGTCCGGAGATGCAGGGAGAGTCTTTCTGCGAAACCATCCCGACTCATATTAACAGCTCCATAGCAATCAGCGTTGACAAGTTTCGCTGCCTGCTTTCTTCTCTCAAGTCTATGTCAGAAGCAAGGCTACTATCTGTCACACTTGAAGGGCCGTGTTTCTATTCCACGGCGTTGATTCCGGTAAGATCGTTTCATTTTACTTCGATGATGTGATAAAGTAATGTAAACGAAGAAAGCCAGGGTTTCAGTGGGACTCCTTTATCTTTATAAGGAATCAAGGGGTAATATCTCCTGAGGGGGGGTTATTGAACAGGGGGGGACTTTAATCATGTTTGTTATGTGATTCTGTCTGCTAATGTGTAGTGTCACTTGGGCTCTTGGCTATATCAGAACATAGCCTTTTCTTGTCAGGGTGTGGGGCCCTTGTAGGCCTTGGCGCGCTTTTCTATGGCCTGCACAGTGCACCTTGTGACGAGGCGTGGTCACGCCTCTCTGCTCCATTTTTGTATTCCTGACCGCATGGCGATGGAGAGAGTCTGTTTCGCTAGCTGTCTGGGTCTCAGGAGGTGGTGAGTGCCCCAGCCATTGGGGGTGTAAGGTGCCATTTTTAATTTTTTTCTATCCATAATTTCTATATACTTAGTTATGGAGGATTCTTATTTTTTAGAGACGAATGTCTCCGATTCAGATTCTACTTCTTGTAAGAGTATGAAATGGCCCGGGTAATCCATGCCCATCAGTTATGTTCCGAATGCCGCTCTAGAGTGCTCTCTTCTCCCGATACAGGGAACTTATAGTCCGCCGAGCCATCTGCCCATGGGGATTCCATATCCTGTGCGGCGCGTCCCCTAGAACCTTCTTTGGCTACGCAAGCAGGTGTCCCTAATGCCGTTACCCTTTCTCCAGAAGGCAGTTTGTTTTCTCCAGAGGTTACGGCACAGTTCCGCATTGGCCATATCTATGGCGTTGGTGCATTTACATCTTCCAGAGGAGGTGTTAATAAGATACTATCCGTGTTATGCTAATTGGGGATCGTCAGGCGTGGGATTGTCTGGGTCAGCTCTGCCGTCTGGGGAAGCGGTTTCCTCTGAAGCTTCAGGGGCCCAATTGTCGGGGTCGTCAGTTGCCCCGGCAGAGGTAAGTCTTGCTTTTCGTTATAGACTGGCGCACCTTCGTGTCCTCCTGTTGCATGTTTTGGCAGTGTCTTCTGTTGCAGTCAGCAAGCTGGTTTAGACGTGTGGGGATGAAGTAATCTCCTTGTCTTCTCCAATTTTCCTTTCTTTTTTGGGTATCTGATTCCAGTTCTGAGCTTTGGAAGAATGAGGTCTCTGGCTGGTGTACCCATTCTTCTGGGGCGTTCACCTTTGGGTGCTGCTTTCTTTTTCTTTGATCCGGGTAGGATGTATTTATTTTGTATTTTTAAGAATCTTATGTCTGTTATTTTTCCCTTGGGAAATATTTCTTCTCTAGAATTTGATACTAGCGATTTTGTGGTTGCTTGGACACTTCTGCGGAAGTCGCATGTTAAGGAGTTAGTACATTATGTCTTTAGATCCTTTTTGTCAATCCCTATTGGGGTCTCAAATTTTCTGTGGCCTGGGTCAGTTGGAGTGCCCTATGTAGCAGGCTGGTCCTGATAGCGCGCCATCCCTGTTCCTTACGGTCTATATCATCCACGTGGTGCCGGTGTAACTGGCTGACCTGGCTGGGTGGTGAGTTGCTCACTCTGATGAGGAGTTTTTTTTTATCTGGTGTCTCTTCAGATCGAATAATGCTTTGCTTCTTTCTCAGAGTTTTCGTGAAGGGAACCTTCCAAAAATAATTTAAGGCTCTGCCCAGGTAGGGCTAAAACACTTTGTGCACAGACTACAGGCTGGTTCTCGTTCTGCCTTTGGGGCAGGACTAAGTGGTCTAAGGGATAGCTACCCTGCCTAGCAAGCGGAAGGCTTGGAGTTTGAATCCTGCTGTGGCAGTTTTCTTTTAATGGGATCAAAGGATTGTACTCAGTCCTATCTGTCCTGTTCCTTGTGGGCGGGCAGATCCTACTGAGGATCTCTCTGGGAGATTGTCCTTGTCTTCTATTTTGAGGTTCCCCTCTTGGAATCTGTTTTCATTGATGACTGTATCTCTTCCTTCGGGTTGAGGTTTATGGGCCTTTTTTGTCCCCTTCCTTGGGATTGGCTTCGGGTCATTTGTTTCTAGAAGTTAAAACCTTTTCGGTTATTCTACTTCCGGGATCTTGTCTGCTCTCATTTCTTGGGAGATTTACAGATTGGGTTGTCTCCCCTTTTTTCCTGTGTCGCCCCTGTTTAGGCATTTTAGATTGTCTCCTGCCAGGGAGAATTTTGGGGATCTGTATCCAGATCCCTTAGGACTGTTGGATGGCCCAGTTTTTCGGTTCCGGGACGTCTTCTGTTCCTATGGGAGTAATTTCTCTCCCTTGCAGGGAAATCTAGACTTCTTACTGGGCCGGCCTTAGTGACCGGATGGTTTTTCGTTTGGTATTTGACCTTTTGAGCTTTTGCAGCTTTATGCTTCAGCCCCGCTGTAGCACTATCTAAGGAACGGAAGTTTTGCATTTTGAAACCAGCTGCACCTATTTGCACCTTGATTGTGTGCAAACTGTTAAGTTCTGGCTTCGCTTTCCCGCCCCTTGGGGGTGAATTTGACATCCCATAGTATCCGCCTGATGCTTGGAGGTACTTTTTATGCCTCTGTTCAGTGGGTTTGCCCCCCCTGCCTTGCGTGAGGGATGTCGGTGTGAAGGGATGGATTTCTTGTTCCATGCCGTTACTGTAATTCCAGTAGAGGGTCTCCTTTTGAGTGTACCTTTTGTTTTTAGGAAGGAGGCTGTGTCTGGGTTATGAAACCCAAGCTCTTTAGGCGGCGGGATCCCTTCCCTTTTTCCTTCCTGCGGTCCTGATGATTTGGGGTAATTTTAATTTCCTACGTCTTTCGGACATTATCAGTCACTTTGGTGCTAGGTCTGTTGCTGGAGCGAGAGTCAGGGATCTGTCTGATCTGTTGATCTTGGCCGCGTATCATAGTTATTGTGAGCCTTCCTTAAAGGGACACTGAACCCAAATATTTTCTTTCGTGATTCTGATAGAGCATGACATTTTTAGCAACTTACTAATTTACTCCTATTATCAAATTTTCTTCATTCTTTTGGTATCTTTATTTGAAATGCAAGAATGTAAGTTTAGATGCTGGCCCATTTTTGGTGAACAACCTGGGTGGTTCTTGCTGATTGGAGGATAAATTCATCCACCAATAAAAAAGTGCTGTCCAGAATTCTGAACCAAAAAAAGCTTAGATGCATTCTTTTTTTTTCAAATAAAGATAGCAAAGAGACCGAAGAAAAAATGATAATATGAGTACATTAGATAGTTGCTTAAAATTGCATGCTCTATCTGAATCACAAAAGAAAATTTTTGGGTTCAGTGTCCCTTTTAAGTAAGAGGTTTAGCGGTGGATTCCTCCCCGGCAAGTAGTTTTCTCTACTGGTTTCTGGGTGCTGTTCCTTCTTTCTGCCCCTTTTTGGGAAGGTGCTGTCCTGCTCCGTTTCCGTTGGAGGAGCATATTCAGATATCTGATTTTTTTTCTGCTGCTCCCGGGGACGGTTGTCTTGTGGTTGCCTTATTTGGGGTGGGGGAGGAATTCTTCCTTCTCCCTTTTAAGTTCTCAGGACTTTACTAAGTCCTTTGTTTTATGCATAAGGGGATTTACAAGACCTCCCTTTGCTGGGTTGGCAGGGTCTTTTCACAGGTTCCCTGTTTCACCCTAGTTTACTCTCTTGGAGTTACCTTTTCTTTGGTCCTAGTCCTTTGGGTTCTAAGGGTCCTTTTCGGATTTTATTTGAGTCTCTTTTCTTCCCCGCTGGGGGAAGGTAGTTCCCCTTTCTTCTGATCGGGGGTGAGTTTTTAATTTTGCGGGCTGCTCGCCTGTGGGACTTGGTCTCCTCAGAGGCTTTTGGTTTGGTCGAGTCTACTGATCTGAGTGGTCTCTAGCAAGGGCCTGTTCTGATTCTAACTGTTGGGCAGTTATCTCTGCCTTTTCCTTTTTGGCTTTCGGCCTTAGTAAGCAGTTTTTTTCTGTCAGGTGTTTGGGTGTTTTCAGGCTGTGGTGCCCTCAGGGGGGGGCCGCCTTTTATACCCGCCCGTTTTGCATTCAGTGTACTCTATAGCTTGGGTATTGTTTTCCCAAAAGTAATGAATGCAGCTGTGGACGCTTCCCGTTTAAGAAGAAAAACTGGGACGGACGTATTTTTATTTTCTTCTGGCACCTTTTTTTTTCACCCTGGTATTTCTCCTACTGTTCCTTGTTCTCTCTGCAGAATGACTGGGGGATGAGGGAAGTGGGGGAGGTATTTAAGCCTTTGGCTGGGATGTCTTTGCCTCCCTCTGGTGGCCAGGTTCTGAATTCCCAAAAGTAATGAATGCAGCTGTGGACTCTTCCCGTCGAAAGAAAATGATCAGGTAAGCATAATTTAAATTATTCCACCATCTAAGAATGGCTAAGGAAGAATTTTATTTGTATTTCTTAGAGCCAATGGAAGTAGGTCAGGATATCAGCAATATTGATAGAATTTTCCAGGTCAGTGCTAAGCAGGAAAGAGATTTTCATGCTGCTGTGGCTACCATGGATATATATCGACAAACTATTAACAAAGGTCAAGAAAGTGTTTGAAAACTCTTCCTACTCTTTATCCCATATTTAGAGTCTGAAAATATCTTCATTTGTGGATCGTCTGCAAAAGGACCACTATTCTTTCTACTTGAGATCTATGCCTCTTTTAAGGATCATGTGAGCCAAGATTAAATCTTCAATATGCAAACTTTTTCTCCTTCTGTCCTCAGTACTAACCACTTGTGTAGCCAGGATTAACAGTAACTGACTTGAATCTGCCAGAGTAACTCCAGAATACTTGTGCTCCTTATGACTATTTTTGGACTAGCTCTTCATCTGTGTTTTTATGACCACCTTGTGCTTGTCAGGCATGGCCTCTGCATTTGCAGTTCATGCACCGTGAGCACAATGGCTCAAACCTTGAACAGCTAACAATGTCTAAACATTTATTCTTGGCTTTCATCTTCACCATTTATTATCACCTTCAGTCTTCCCCATGCTCTTAATAAGAACTGAAGGCGTCATCTTGGTATTATCCCAAAATGACATTGAAAGCCTTCTAAGCCAAGCTTGAAGTGATGCTGTCACCTTTCAGGCAGATAGCTGTTGAAAAGGATGTGCTATATGTCTGACACTGCTCTAGAATATTGTTTCCTTTGGATATAAAACAAGTTTCACCTTTTCTCTCTCAAATTCCCTCAGATGCTTTTCAGTATTTTTTGTCATCAATGGAAGATCACCTCACACGTTTAATTCAACGTGCATGGGTTTTGTGCGTTTCATTCATTTTTATTTTATGGGTCCTGTATCTGTACTATCTCAGCACATTTGTCAAATTCCCTTGTTTGAAAAATAAATCACTCTGCTTCATTTAGAGCTGTGGAACCAGGCCAGTATACATCCACCATTGACCTTAGTGAGGCTTATCTTAACATTCCCATTCACCAAGATCTTCTCTCCACATTGCATGTATAGGGAGTTTTTGTGCCCCCACAAGACGGCTTAATTACGCTTTTACATAATTGTTGCAGTAGGAAACATCTATATTAATGTGCTTTCACTCACAATTTCATTTTCTTTATGATTTGGACCACAACTTCAAACATCTGTCACAGGTACTTGTCGTCCCAAGCATGTTTTTTTTTGTTTAGTTTGGCTTAATATTCCGAGGGCCATTCTCATTCATCAAGTCTACTATCCTGGAAAATATTTGTGCCTCTGTGTTCACTGGATCTCATGGTCACCAGATAAAAGTCATTGTCATTATACGAAATTTAGGAATTAACAGAAAGATTACCCAGCGCCTGTTGATATTGACCCTTGGCTTAGATAAATTGACCCCAGCGGTCAATAGACAAACAATCAAATTTATAGAAAAATATATCAAAGCGCCAATGATAGAGGCAGGGTCTTAAACTCGAATTAGATTGCTTTAACAATATTTATTACAATAATGATTAAAAACCTTATCAATACATTTCTGGAAGATTGTGAAACATAAGTCAAATAACAATTTGAATTAACAACTTTCCACAATTGCCTCTTCTTATCAACTTAAATTAATGACTATTTTACAACATGGATCTTTACTCTAAGTCAGTACAATGAATAAGAATATATATGTATATATATAACCACCTTAGGTAGATATCTCCAATAGCGTTCAAAAATTGAATAAAAATCCTTATATATTTCCCTCATGGATCCATGTTAACAATATAAAATTCTGACAATGTTAACAATCTCTAAATAGTCTCTAACAATGTTAATCTGACTATTTAGAGATTGTTAACATGGATCCATGAGGGAAATATGTAAGGATTTTTATTTGATTTGTATTCAATTTTTGAACGCTATTGGAGATATCTACCTAAGGTGGTTATATATACATATATATTCTTATTCATTGTACTGACTTAGAGTAAAGATCCATGTTGTAAAATAGTCATAATTTAAGTTGATAAGAAGAGGTAATTGTGGAAAGTTGTTAATTCAAATTGTTATTTGACTTATGTTTCACAATCTTCCAGAAATGGATTGATAAGGTTTTTAATCATTATTGTAATAAATATTGTTAAAGCAATCTAATTCGAGTTTAAGACCCTGCCTCTATCATTGGCGCTTTGATATATTTTTCTATAAATTCCATTGTCATTATACCCAGAGTTCTATACAAGACCAAACAAAATTGTCATTTCACTATTCCCATAGCACAGTTGTGGCTTTGAATGTCATGTTTTTCAGCTTTGATCACATTTTGTAGGTTTTCTTCCTGCTTTATGCGTCCAGATGTCTTTAAGCTTAGATTATTTTCCAGTCTTTTACATGGGCCTTTGCAAGACTACTCTAAGAGTCCTTTGCAAAACTGCTCGGTTCTCTCTTTTAGTCTGTGTTTTCTTCTTACCCTGCACCAGCACCATTCCTCTTTCCATGCCACATTTACTCATTAGGAGATTAATTTTTTGCTTAAAGGAACAGTCTACACCAGCATTTTTATTGTTTTAAAAGATAGATAATTACCCATTCCCCAGTTTTGCATAACCAACAGTTAGTTTATATTAATATACTTTTAACCTCTGTGATTATCTTGTATCTAAGCCTCTGCAAACTGCTCCTTTATTTCAGTTATTTTGACAGACTTGCAGTTTAGCCAATCAGTGCCTGCTCCGAGATAACTTCACAGGCACGAGCACAGTGTTATCTATATGAAATACATGAACTAACACCCTCTAGTGGTGAAAAACTGTTAAAATGCATTCTGAAAAGAGGTGGCCTTCGAGGTCTAAGAAATTCGCATATGAACCTCCAAGGTTAAGCTTTCAACTAAGAATATCAAGAGAACAAAACAAAATTGGTGATAAAAGTAATTTGGAAAATTGTTTAAAATTACATGCTCTATCTGAATCATGAAAGTTTATTTTGGCCTAGACTGTCCCTTTTAAGGCAACTATGCTTTCCCCTTTTAAACCTCAATACTGCATTTTTCTGAAGCTCATCATCTTCAAGGTACTTGTTCTGGTGTCCCTTTTATCCGCATGCACATTTATGAGCTTCCTTTATGCTCAATATTCCCTTACCTGTTTTATTTATTACGGTTATTTTTATTCCTTTATATAAGGTCATTTTTTACATAGTTTCTACCCAAGGTGTTGTCATCCTCTATTATGAATAGTTATTTTGTCTTAACCATCATAATAATCAGGAAGCTCTTTTGCACACTTTAGATGTGGTTACCTAAAAGCTAGGATACACTTTTTTCATAAGAACGGATTCATTGCAGACCTGGGAAGGCTCTTTTGTACTTTAAAATGCTGCTTTCCTTTTGGCTTCAGTCAGTCTCTCTTCTTAATACTAGGAAGCAGGGAAGATCTGCCTTTCGTATTACTGCCTGCTATAAACATTCAGTTGTGACGTCATGGGCAGGTTGCCATAACGCCAGCCACATGATCCTCTTCATGTTTTTGGTGGGAGATTATGGTTTTAATAGTGATTCCCTGTTAGCTGCCTAGAATCATTGCCCACTCCATGTGTTACTGCAGCAAACGTGAGAGAAAACAAGAAATTCCTTTTCTTCTTTTTCCCTTTCCCGGATTGCCAGATATCTAGAATAATTTCCTTTTTCGTAAACGGTCATGCAGAATGTGAAAGTGTGAAGAAAATTATTTAATAGTAATTAAAACATTTGATTATCATATATATATAAATTGTAACAATGAAGGACACTAATCTGTTGCAGAACATTATGGTGTTATACTCTTTTTAAAACTGTAACTTAGTCCTTAATGATTGTTTTCACACTGTCATGTCAGAGTACCCCTTTTGAGATCCATCCTTTCTTTGGTGAACACCATAGTCTCCATAACTGTAATACTGTTTTCTAATGAACCGAAAAGTGTTCTGTGAGCAAATTATGTTAAAGGGACATTACACAGTAAATGAATGCTAGACTCGATCTATTTAAGGCACAGATTAGGTTTAGAATAATAATGCAAAAACATTTGTTAAAATTGTGTGAGTTGGGTAAATATTGAAGAAATATGACATTAGCTTTAGTGTCCATAAAGTATTGGGCACTACTGTGTTATAACCTAGGGTTTCTTTGCCTAATCTTCTCTGCTGAGGCCAATCTGTAAAGTTTAAGTGTAGGTATAGCTACTGTGCAGAGAAAGTAATGTGTGTTTGCCTTCTTTGGCAACAATATCACCTTCTTTTACAGAGGGACACACCTATAAATAACATATCAGTCAACAACTTGTTTGGTGCAACTCCAACCACCATTTGCCTTATTTGAAGGACCCAGTCTGGCTTTGAGGCTACAGCTAACAAGGCTAACCACAATCCTTGTTAATGTAAAGTGCCTTGTTTCCATTAATTATCTGCTAAAGCCTACTAGGTAATGACATATCATGGGGATTGCCTTGAAAAGTCTGCAGTATGCATTTCCAGCTGTGAGAATGAAAAAAAATAAAAATGCAATGTTCAGAGCTAAATTACATGAAAATGGTAAAAATAGATAATGAAAGTATACGGCAAAGTTGTTTTACTTCACTTAGCTAAACATTTAGGGCTAGATTATAAGTGGAGCACAAAATACCGCTTCTAAATTGGGTGCAATGCAAACTCGACTTTGCATTGCACGTAAGCTTTGCGCTCATGAGAGCGCTCTTCCATAGGCTCCAAAGGGAGCCTCGTTCTCATGCCGTGAGACATAGCATTAGAGCCTTGCACAGCGATGGCATCAGATTGTAGCAATAACCAGCCACTTGTAATGGTTGGGTATGTGATAAATTAGTGCTCTACTAGGCCTTAATATAAAAATCTTAAGGTCTTTACTGTTTCTTTAAGACAATTGACACTACTTCTGAAAGTGTGGACACGGTTTAGATCTGCCTGTGTTCTTATCTGCTGGAGACATTTTTGACTGCTCCAGCAAATGATTGTGTACCCTGTGCCCTGCTCAATTAACCAATTGTAATATTGTAAAAGAGCAGTAGTTGTCAGTCACCCTGAATGGATCAGTCTGGGGTGATGTAGGTGGCCGAGAGGTTAGAAAGCTGCAGACTTATGACAATAGGTTAACATGGGAATGTCTGCCCTGAGGCTGTATCCACAGATTTATAAATGAAGCCCAATATACCCATTCTTTCTGTTATCCTCTAATTCCATTGGTAGTTGATCAACTAGCAGAAAAGACATCAACAGGCGGTGACGTGATAAGACTGCAAAAGCCTCGGTCTCATTAAGCTTTACATGTTTATACCATCTGAGTGATAGAAATCCAGATATTCTGAAATTATTGCAGCTGTTACTTGAACAGTTATGAAATTCAAACAGATTTGCTTCCAGTGGATTTGAATGCCTTTTAACCATGTCAGCAAAAACAGCTATAAAACCTGGGGGAAAAAGGAAGGACAACGTTCTACAAAAATCCAATGTGGCTTAATCTAGATCTGTGTATTCTTAAAGTCAACCTACGGCTGATATAGTAAAAACCTTTCAGAAAATGAACTGAATAAGTACTCACTGATAGCTTACACATTTCTGTTTGTCTCTGCTCTGGTGAAGAAAAAGATCACAGTGGTATTCTTTAGTTACAGCCACCACATCAAATTGGAAACTTGTCATCTTATATCAAAGATATAACCCAAAAAATGTCTGGTGATTCAGGCAGAACATACAATTTAAAAAAAAAGGATTATCACATTTTATTTGTACCTGTGATCTTTGTTGAAAAGACACCTAGGTAGGTGTTTGGAGCCCTACATGGCAGGAAATAGTGCTGCCATCTAATGGTCTTTCAAATCGATAGTGAAACTGTTTTCATATAGTGTTCCAGGTACGTGCACGCTCCTGAACTTATGTTCCTGCTTTTCAACAAAAGATACCAAGAGAACGAAGGAAATTTGATGATAGAAGTAAATTAGAAAGTTGTTTATAAACAGCTCTATCTAAATCATGAAAGAAAAAAATTGGGGTTCATGCCCCTTTAAATAGTCTCTGTTCTTTGCGATCTTATGTTAAAGGGACACTGAACCCAATTTTTTTTTTTGTAATTCAGATAGAGCATGCAATTTTAAGCAACTTTCTAATTAACTCCTATTATCAAATTTTCTTCATTCTCTTGCTATGTTTATTTGAAAAGCAAGAATGGCATTTTATAAAAAAAGTGCTTTCCATGGTACTGAATCAAAAATTTGCTGGCTCCTTAGCTTAGATGCCTTCTTTTTCAAATTTCAAGAGAGCGAAGAAAAAGTGATAATAGAAGTAAATTAGAAAGTTGCTTAAAATTGCATGCTCTTTCTGAATCATGAAAGAAAAAAATTGGTTCAGTATCCCTTTAAATATTTTCTGTTCTTTCTAAAAGATAATGTTTCAAATTGTGTTACAATTATCTTGAATGCAGGCAAAGATAGGTTTCCATATGGTGGCACCCATGATTAGAGGGAGTCGGAAAATAAGCTCAATACTATAATTATTAAATGTATTTAGCGTTTAATATCCCTTTGTCTGAAACTTGTAGTTTATGCATTTCTCAAAACTGCAAGAGTGCATGGCAGGTAACACAAGCCTAACCATGCTCCATATCTGTCCCTAATTACCTTTAGCATAGATGATTATATAAGGTCAGGTGTACTCATGACTGTGTACTGGAGTTGTATATAAGCCAGAGAGTCTCATTCCATTATATAGAGAGAAGCAAGAATAATTAAGTCCATAAAGGCAAAGTATTGTAGTGTTAGTACCAGTCAACACTGGGACACCTTGTAAGTTGGTGACTGGCTAAATATGGCCATTTGGTGTAACTAAGATACCAATTTATTTATTTTTTTCATAATTTTTCAATTTCTTAACTTAATTCTCCAATTACAATACAAAGAGAATATAAAATAACAATACATTCACTTTAACTACACTTGAAAATCGTCTCTGATAAAATTCTAAAATGTCTAAATTGTCCGTGAATGGTTTGAGAGAGTCTCTAAGACACATGTAGCACAAATACAATATTCTGATATTGGAAAAGAACAGGAAAGAACAACTAATAAAATAGAGAAAATATGTGCCGAGCACCCGGAACAAACACAATAAACAGGAATGGTGAGTTAATGTTAGAAAACAAAGTATTACCAAATAGAACTTTACACCTGAATATGTTATAAATCAGCAACTTCGTAATAGAGTTTCAGTGGATCCATTAACTGATAATGTAATTTTCCAGAGTAAATGTGGAGCATACCTGCAATTGCTATTCTGAGATGAATGGGATTATGCATTTTTCCCGTATCTGAGTATAACCTGTTTGGCACTATTTAAAATAGTTATTAGAGAGCAGGTGTAAGATTTAGAGAGTTTAAGGATTGGCCTGTGGAGAAGGGCTATGGAATGGTCAAAGGGATTATTCACTGATAATAGGGCATTCATTTCTTTCAGCACATGACCAAAAAGGTACTATAATGGGGCAAGACCACCATACATGCATAAAGGGGCTCTTTTCCCCACCATTTCTCCAGCAGCTATCTATCGTGATGTAAAGTATAATCTTTAATCTATGTGGGGACAGCTACCACCTCATATGAACATTCTAATTTCTTTCTAAAATTGAGGCTGAAATGGGACCCTTGGCCTTGCACTGGAAAATAGCGTTCTTCTTTAGATTAATATGGTACCTCTTACAGGGGAATTTACAGAACCTAAATCCTCAAATGGGAGCCTTTGATATTATTTCTGTCTGGTTAAATTGAGAACATATGCTGAAGTTGGAAGTAGCAAAACTAATGTGTAAATATGCCCTGATTGCGGACAGCCAAAACTGACTTATTTATTAAAGTTTCACCATCCAGTACCATATAAAAAGGCATTACATCAATAATGGATCCCTCTAATTCTAAAACTTTTACTGAGGGGTAATAAGTTATCTGTAAGGATCGGCGTAAGTGGTGAAGACAGTGTGGAGATGTAATTACGAAATTTAAGTGTGGTATTCCAAATATGAAATAATTCTATTATAAGATGGGCGTTCTCTATTCTAGGCCAGTTAGATCTAGGTAACCAACATATACCCCCTAATGGTTTCTCTCGTAGGTGGTGTTCTACTTGTTTTACAATTCCAACATAGAGGTTGGGCAGGATTCTGTTATAGCACTCTTCCCTCAATTGTGGAGGATCAGTGCATGTGCAGGTATGAGAGATTTTAAAAATTCAAACTTTATTATGTCATTTAAAATGGGTTGCAGTAAAACTTAAAAACAGTTGCAGCAAGATAGCCTATACTCACTTAAAGGGACACCGAACCCAATTTTTTTCTTTTGTAATTCAGAAAGAGCATGCACTTTTAAGCAACTTTCTAATTTACTCCTATTATCAGTTTTTCTTCTTTCTCTTGCTATCATTATTTGAAAAAGAATGCATCTGAGCTTTTTTTTTTTGTTTCAGTACTCTGGAAAGTACTTTTTTATTGGTGGATGAATTTATCCACCAATCAGCAAGGACAACCCAGGTTGTTCACTAAAAATGGGCCGGCATCTAAACTTACATTCTTGCATTTCAAATAAAGAGAATGAAGAAAATTTGATAATAGGAGTAAATTAGAAAGTTGCTTAAAATTTCATGCTCAATCTGAATCACGAAAGAAATTTTTTGGGTACTGTGTCCCTTTAAATAATATCCTTATATGAATAGTACCACATATAAATTGCTTTAATACCCGGAGGTTCAATAATCTGTGAACTTTTGCACTAATATTGAAACCCAATACATTTTAGTAACTAGGTGGGATCAACTATACCTATCTAAATTACACAATACTAATCTGGGTATTTGCACAATAGGGTGCGAGTACTATTCAATATAGTAGAATAATGTTGAGTTAATAGTCCGGAGAAAATTCACAATATAGGTAAATTATTAACACCATGTTCTCAAATATACACAGAGAATAAATGTGCACACAGTGTAACGAAATATATTAAAATAGTGGCACTGAATCTAGCTCTCTTGCTTGTTCGTTGCAAATAAGCTATCACCTCAGTGGGTCTCTACGATGGATTACACCAGTTATTATGTTAGGTAAGTGTTACCGGACTCAGCTATGCATAGTCCTATGGTAGAAAAAATATATTTCTTTCATGTAATTGGCCATGAGCTAGTGACGTATGGGATATACGATCCTACTGGGAGGGGCAAAGTTTCCCAAACCTTAAAATGCCTATAAATACACCCCTCACCACACCCACAATTCAGTTTTTACAAACTTTGCCTCCTATGGAGGTGGTGAAGTAAGTTTGTGCTTGATTTTCTTCTGTGATATGCGCTTCTCAACATTTTGAAGCCAGATTCCTCTCAGAGTACAGTGTTTGTCAGAGTGATGTGAAGAGAGTATAAACTATTGATTCTATGGTTTTCACAGGAAATCTTTTCAAAGGTTCTCTGTTATCGGTCGTAGAGATTCATCTCCTACCTCCCTTTTCAGATGATCGATATACTCTCATATTCCATTACCTCTACTGATACTTTTTCAGTACTGGTTTGGTTATCTGCTATATGTGGATGGGTGTCTTTCAGTAAGTATGTTTTCATTACTTAAGACTCTCTCAGCTATGGTTTGGCATTTTATGTATTAATATAAAGTTTTAAATATATGTATTATACTTTTATTTGCCATGAGTCAGGTTTATGTATATTTCCTTTTGCAGACTATCAGTTTCAAAATTGGGAAACCTATTTAGGAAGTTATTTTTTCTTACCTGGGGTATAGTCTTTTCTTCAAATTGACTGCATTTTCATTAATTTTCACAGGCAAAATTAGTCTTGCAAGGTCGCAAAATGCTGATATTTATTGCGTCATTTTTGGTGCAAAGGTACGTTTTGGTGACGCAAATTCGTCATTTCCGGCGTCATAGTTGACGCCAGGTTTCCTTGCACAAGGTTGCGTCTGCCATGACGCGAGTTGCGTCATTTCCGGATGTTGTTTGCACCAAAAATTTTAATTTTGTGTTGCGCGTCCTACTTGGTGCCAAATAATTTAATTATTTAAACCCCACTTCCTATATGCCTCTTGCCTTTTTTATGCTCAGAGGGTTATGCTGTTTGCATTTCTTTTTAAAGACACAATGAGTCCACGGATCATCTTCATTACTTATGGGATATTCACCTCCTGGTCAGCAGGAGGAGTCAAAGAGCACCACAGCAGAGCTGAAAAATAGCTCCTCCCTTCCCTCCGACTGCAGTGATTCTCTTTACCTACGTTAGTGATAGGTAAAGTGAGGTGTTGATTGAAGAATCTATTCTATTATTTTTGAAGTCGTGCAAGATTGTGCTGCTTTGTTCTAGAGTGTAGCCGTAGTCCATATCAGTCTCTTCAGTATAGCTTTTGGTGGCTTTAAAGCAATGGGAACTGGTGGGACATAATTCTCACTGTGCCTCCCATACATTTATGCTGCCCTTATCCTGATGGCCTAAGCAAGTTTAACTCAGGCCTTATAATTTTCTACAGGGTCATAGGAGGGAGAGGACCTCTTAAACCTGTTGGGCTGTCCTACTGTCAGACAGCATTAATGTAAATGCTGTCTTTTTTATTCTGGGAAAGAATACACACTCAGAGGATAGTGGGCACTTCAATTTTACTTCTATCTCATATAGGGCTCAGAAATGGGACTCTTTATGATGGGACTCGGGCTCTCTGTGTATGGAGGGTGTTTTTCTGACAGCTTAGGTACTGGGGCTGGGAGTTAAGCTTATTTGTCCCTATCGGTTTATTTGTCTAAAAATGAAGCCGGTCAGACTATGTGTAGTATTAACGCCCACGATGGGCCGGGCTATTGTTTTTGCACTCTTGATAATTACGCTGCGCAGTTTTTCAGCTTGTCTGGTACACAGAACTGTTCCGGGTTGGCTGTGGGGCGACATTACTTCTCAAAGAAACAGGACAGTTTGAGAATCAGTGTCGCACTAGAACTGCATGGTTTTTCAGTAAACTAGAAGCAAGCGGTTTTTAGCGCTATAGAGTCCTTTTCATCTGCACAGCTGGGACATTGCAGTGAGACCGGTCGGCAGGTAGGTGCCTCAGCAGAGCTGTCTGAATTTTGTGATTTTTATCTGAAGATACATTTTTTTTCTTTAAAGCAGGAAAATAGTTTGTTTAAAATTTAAAGACACAGTATCGTTTTAGACAAATTATTTGAGTTAAAATAATCTGTATAAATGTTGCCTTTCTTTTTGGAACAGTTTTTCTCCCTGCAGTAAAAACGTTTAGTTTTAAATTTTAAAGGGCCAGTAACAGTTTATTGTAATAACCAAAAAATCACAATTTTTTTTTATTGCATTTTTATTTTTCTGTTCTTCAGTATGGATATAGGAGCCGTGCAAAATGTTACTTGCTCCATGTGTTTGGATGCCAATATGGAACCACCAATTAGTTTTTGTCCCTTGCATTGAGAGGGCTTTAAGTTATAGAGAACACATTTTTCATGAACAAAATTTTTCAAAAGTGGATGCTTCTCAGGGGTCTAATGACGAGATTCAGAGTATGCTGCAGCTTTCTCCCCAAGCGCCCCAAACTTTAACGCCCGCACAAGCAGTGCCCTGTACTTCTGCTCTAGCACCTGCTGGAGTTACCTTAAGACATAGCTGCGCTTATGTCTTTCACAATTTCTAATGCGTTGTCTGCTTTTCCTATGTTACAAGGCAAGCGTAAGAGGAAAGACAACCATGTTATCAGTGAGGTTTCTAATGCCATGGTGGCAATCTCGGATGTACTCTCCCATGGAACTGAGATGGAGGGTATAGAGGTTCTATTGGAAGGCGAAATTTCAGACTGAGACCGTTCATTGCCTTTGACTAATTCAGAGGTTGTATCTTTCAGGTTTAAACTAGAACACCTCCGCCTGTTACTCAGGGAGGTTTTGGTTACTTTAGACGACTGTGATTCCACAGTAGTGGTTGCTCCGGCGAAGTTGAGTAAATTGGACACATATTTTGAAGTTCCTTCTTACTCAGATGTTTTTCCAGTTCCTAAGCGAGCTTCGGAGATTGTTTCTAAGGAATGGGAGAGACCAGGTATTCCCTTCTCTCCATCTCCTATTTTCAAGAAGATGTTTCCTATAGCTGACGCTGTCAGGGAAGCTTGGCAATGGTTCCTAAGGTGGAAGGGGCTATTTCCACCTTAGAAAAGCAAACTACTATTCCCATTGAGGATAGTTGTGCTTTTAAAGATCCCATGGACAAGAAGTTGGAGGGTCTACTTAAAAAGATTTATGTTCACCAAGGTCTGCTATTGCAGCTGGCTGCGTGCATTGCTACTGTCACTAGTGCAGCAGCTTATTGGTTTGATGCTCTGTCCGAGTCTCTCAAGATTGAGACTTCCTTAGAGGAGATCCAAGATAGGATTAAAGCTCTGAAGTTAGCTAATGCTTTTATTACAGATGCTTCTCTGCAAATTACTAAATTAGCAGCTAAGAGTTTGGGGTTCTCTATCCTAGCCAGCAGAGCCTTATGGTTAAAACCTTGGTCTGCGGACGTGTCATCTAAGTCTAAGCTTCTAGCGATTCCTTACAAGGGGAAGACCTTGTTTGGACCTGGACTGATAGAAATTATCTCTGATATAACGGGAGGTAAGGGTCATCTCCTTCCTCAGGATAAGAGAAACAAACAGAAAGGACGACAGAGTAATTTTCGTTCCTTTCGAAATTTCAAGGGAAATGCTTCCTCTTCTAAACCAGAATAATCTAAGCCTACTTTGAGACCCAACCAGTCTTGGAACAAGGGTAAACCATCCAAAAAGCCTGCTGTTGAATCCAAAACAGCATGAAGGGCATGCCCCTGATCCGGGACCGGATCTAGTAGGGGGCAGACTTTCCTTCTTCGTTCAGGCTTGGATTCGGGACGTTCAGGATCCCTGGGCAATAGAAATAGTTTCTCAGGGATACAAACTGGAATTCAAAAATTCCCCCCCCCCCCCCCCCAGGAAGATTTTTTCTTTCAAGATTATCTGCAAACCAGATAAAAAAAAAGATGCGTTCTTACATTGTGTAAGAGACCTCTCCTCCCTGGGAGTGATTATTCCCATTCCAGTACAGAAACAGGGGCAGGCTTTTTATTCAAATCTGTTTGTAGTTCCCAAAAAGGAGGGAACCTTCAGACCTATCTTAGACCTCAAGAGACTAAACAAGTTTCTCAGAGTTCCATCATTCAAGATGGAAACTATTCGTACTATTCTTCCATTGATCCAGGAGGGTCAATTTATGACGACAGTGGATTTAAAGGATGCATATCTTCATGTTCCTATCCACAGAGATCATCACAAGTTCCTGAGGTTTGCCTTTCTGGACAAACATTTTCAGTTTGTGGCTCTTCCTTTCGGTCTGGCCACAGCACCCAGAATTTTCACAAAGGTTCTGGGGTCTCTACTGGCGGTTCTAAGATGGCGGGGCATTGCGGTGGCACCTTATCTGGACGATATTCTAATCCAGGCTCCATCTTGTCAACAAGCAAGATCTCATACCGAAGTTGTGCTATCCTTCCTGAGAACTCACGGGTGGAAGGTAAATCTGGAAAAGAGTTCCTTAATCACGAAGACAAGGGTGACTTTCTTGGGAACTCTAATCGATTCTATATCTATGAGGATTTTTCTGACAGAAGTCAGGAAATCAAAGATTCTAGATACCTGTCGAGCCCTTCAGTCCACTCTTCGGCCGTCAGTGGCTCAGTGCATGGAAGTAATCGGACTGATGGTGGCGGCAATGGACATCATCCCGTTTGCTCGGTTCCACCTCAGGCCTCTGCAGTTAAACATGCTCAGGCAGTGGAATGGAGATTATGCAGACTTGTCTCCTCGAATAACCCTGGAACAGGAGACGAGGGACTCTCTTCAATGGTGGTTGTCTCTGGATCATCTATCCCAGGGAACCTGCTTTCGCAGACCGTCCTGGGTAATTGTGACAACAGATGCTAGCCTTCTAGGGTGGGGAGCTGTCTGGGGTTCCCTAAAGGCTCAGGGAGTGTGGACTCAGGCGGAGTCTGTTCTTCCTATAAACATACTGGAACTAAGAGCAAAATTCAATGCTCTTCTGGCCTGGCCTCGGCCCAGTTTATCAGATTCCAGTCGGACAACATAACTTCAGTGGTTTACATCAATCATCAGGGCGGAACGAGGAGTTCCTTAGCGATGACCGAGGTAGTCAAGATAATCCGGTGGGCGGAGACCCATTCTTGTTATCTGTCAGCGATCCACATCCCAGGGGTGGACAACTGGGAGGTGGACTTTCTGAGCAGGCAGGCTTTCCATCCGGGGGAGTGGGAACTCCATCCGGAAGTGTTCTCCAACCTGATTCTCAAATGGAGTCGGCTGGAGTTAGATTTCATGGCATCTCGTCAGAATGCCAAGCTCCTGAGATACGGGTCGAGGTCCAGGGATCCCCAGGCGGAACTGATAGATGCTCTGGCAGTTCCTTGGTCCTTCAGCCTTGCATACCTATTTCCTCCGTTTGCGCTTCTTCCTCAGTTCATTGCTCGAATCAAGCAGGAGAGGCCATCGGTGATCCTCATTGCTCCTGCTTGGCCTTGCAGGATTTGGTATGCTGTTCAGGTGGACATGTCATCTCTGCCACCTTGTAGACTTCCGTTGAGGAAGGACTTTCTAATTCAAGGACCCTTCCTTCATCGAAATCTAGTTTCTCTGAAGCTGACTGCTTGGAGATTGAACACTTAATTTTATCCAAGCAGGGTTTTTCTGACTCGGTCATAGAGACCATGATTCAGGCTCGTAAGCCTGTAACTAGAAAGATTTATCATAAGATATGGCGTAAATATCTCTATTGGTGTGAATCCAAGGGCTACTCTTTTCTCCAAGAAGGTTTAGAGAAGGGTTTATCGACAAGTTCCCTAAAAGGTAAAATCTCTGCCTAATCTGTTTTGTTACACAAACACCTGGCAGAGGTCCCAGATGTACAATCATTTTGTCAGGCCCTGGTTAGGATCAGGCCTGTGTTCAAATCCGTTACTCCTCCATGGAGTTTGAATTTAGTTCTCAAAGTTCTTCAAGGGGCTACGTTTGAGCCTATGCATTCCTTAGATATTAAGTTGTTATCTCTGAAAGTTTTTGTTTCTTGTTGCTATTTCTTCAGCTCATAGAGTGTCTGAACTCTCTCAGCGTTGCAACACACTTCGCCTTACCTTATATTCCATTCAAATAAGGTAGTTTTACGTACTAAACTAGGTTTCCTTCCTAAGGTTGTTTCAGACAGGAACATTAATCAGGAAATTGTTGTTCCTTCCTTGTGTCCTAATCCTTCTCAGAAAGAACGTCTTCTGCACAATTTGGACGTTGTTCGTGCTTTAAAATTTTATTTACAAGCGACTAAGGACTTTCGTCAGTCCTCTTCTTTGTTTCATTTTCTCTGGGAAACGTAGAGATCAGAAAGCTACGGCTACCTCTTTCTTTTTGGCTGAGGAGTATCATCCGTTTTGCATATGAGACTGCTGGACAGCAGCATCCTGAGAGGGTTACAGCTCATTCCACTAGGGCTGTTGCTTCCTCATGGGCATTCAAAAATGAAGTTTCCGTGGAACAGATTTGCAAAGCTGCAATTTGGTCCTCTCTTCACACTTTTTCGAAATTCTATAAATTTGATACTTTTGCCTCGGCTGAGGCTGTTTTGGGGAGAAAGGTTCTTCAAGCAGTGATGCCTTCCATTTAGGTTCCCTGTCTTGTCCCTCCCGTATCATCTGTGTCCTCTAGCTTGGGTATTGTATCCCATAAGTAATGAAGATGATTTGTGGACTCATCGTGTCTTTAAAAAGAAAAGAAAATTTATGCTTACCTGATAAATTTGTTTCTTTTTAGACACAATGAGTCCATGTTCTTTTACAACAGGTTATTAATTATTATAAACTTCAGACACCTCTGCACCTTGGCTTTTCCTTTCTCTTCCTAACTTTGGTCGAATGACTGGAGTGGGAGGGAAGGGAGGAGCTATTTGACAGCTCTGCTGTGGTGCTCTTTGCCTCCTCCTGCTGACCAGGAGGTGAATATCCCATAAGTAATGAAGATGATCCGTGGACTCATCGTGTCTAAAAAGAAACAAAATTATCAGGTAAGCATAAATTTTCTTTTTTTCCCATTCCTGAAACTGCCATAAAAGGAAATTGATATTTCTGCTTTATATGTTGTTGTTTTTTTCTCTTACATTTGCAAGATGTCTCAATCTGATCCTGTCTCAGAAACCACTGTTGGAACCCTGCTGCCTGATAACAGTTCTACCAAAGCTAAGTGTATCGGTTGTAAATTAGCAGAGATTATATCTCCAGCTGTAGTATGTAACAGTTGTCATGATAAATTTTTACATGCAGAGAATGTATCCATCAGTACTAGTACAATGCCTGTTGTTCCTTCAACATATAATGTACATGATTCCTTCATCATCTAATGTACATGATATCCCTGTGAATATAAAAGATTTTATTGCTGATGCGATTCAGAAGGCTTAGTCTGCTATTCCGCCTTCTAATAAACGTAAAAGTTCTTTTAAAACTTCTCATAAAGTGGATGAAATTTCAAATGACCGACAACATACTGAATTATCCTCCTCTGATGAGAATCTATCTGGTTCAGAAGATCCTACCTCAGATATTGACACTGACAAATCTACTTAGCTCTTTAAGAGTAGTATATTCGTTCCTTGTTAAAAGAGGTGTTGATTACTTTGGATATTGAGGAAACTAGTCCTCTTGATACTAAAACTAGTAAACGTTTAAATTCTGTTTATAAACCTCCTGTGGATACTACAGAGGTTTTTCCAGTTCCTGATGCTATTTCTGATATGATTTCAAAGGGATGGAATAGGCCTGGTACTTCTTTTATTCCTTCTTCTTTAAAAAGTTGTATTCTTTGCTAGCAGTTAGATTGGATTTTTGGGAAAAAAATACCCAAAGTTGATGAGGCTATTTCTATTCTTGCCAACCATACTACTATTCCTATGGAAGATAGTACTTCTTTTAAGGACACTTTAGATAGGAAACTTGAATCTTATCTAAGGAAACCTTATTTATTTTCTGGCTACATTCTTAGGCCTGCTATATCCATGGCTGATGTAGCAGCTGCATGAACTTTTTGGTTGGAAAGCTTAGCGCAACGGGAAACAAATCCTGATTTGTCTAGCATTGTTCGCTTGCTTCAACATGCTAATAATTTTATCTGTGATGCTATTTTTGATATCAATATTGATGTTAAATCTATGTCTTTAGCTATTTTAGCTAGAAGAGCTTTGTGGCTCAAATATTGGAATGCTGACATGGTATCTAAGTCTAGATTACAATCTCTTTCCAAGGTAACAATTTATTTGGTTTTCAGTTGGATTCAATTATTTCAACTGTCTCTGGGGAGAAGGGAGTTTTCTTACCTCAAGATAAAAGATCTAAGGGTAAATCTAAAGCTTCTAATCGTTTTCGTTCTTTTTCAACAGAATAAGGAACAGGAAGCCAATCCTTCCCCCAAATAATCTGGTTCCAATTGGAAACCTTCAAGTTGGAATAAATCCAAGCCTTTTTAGAAACCAAAGCCAGCCCCCAAGTCCGCATGAAGGTGTGGCCCTCATTCCAGCTCAGCTGGTGGGGGGCAGATTAAAATTTTTCCAAAACATTTGGGCAGATTCTGTCCAAAATCAATGGATTCAGAGTATTGTATCTCAAGGGTATCGAATAGGTTTCAGAGTAAGACCTCCTGTGAGAAGATTTTTTTCTCTCACACGTTCCAGCAAATCCAGTGAAGGCTCAGGCTTTTCTGAAGTGTGTTTCAGGTCTAGAGCTTTCAGGGGTAATCATACCAGTTCCGTTTCAGGAACAAGGTCTGGGGTTTTATTCAGATCTATTCATTGTCCCAAAAAAAAGAAAATTAATTCAGGCCAGTTCTGGATCTGAAAATTTTGAATAATTTTGTAAGAGTGCCAACTTTCAAAATGGTGACTATAAGGACTATTCTGCCTTTTGTTCAGCAAGGACATTATATGTCTACGATAGATTTACAGGATGCATATCTTCATATTCCGATTCATCCAGACCACTATCGGTTTCCGAGATTCTCTTTTCTAGACAAGCATTACCAATTTGTCGCTCTTCCATTTGGCCTAGCGACAGCTCCAATAATTTTTTCAAAGGTTCTCGGTGCCCTACTCTCTGTAATCAGAGAACAGGGTATTGAGGTGCTTCCTTATTTGGACGATATCTTGGTACTAGCTCAGTCTTTACATTCTGCCGAATCTCACACAAATCAACTAGTGTCATTTCTTCAAAGACCTGTTTGGAGGATCAATTTACCAAAAAGTTTCTTGATTTTTAAGACAAGGGTCGCCTTTTTAGGTTTCCAGATAGATTCAGTGTCCATAACTCTGTCTCTAACAGACAAGAGACAAATGAAATTGGTTTCAGCTTGTCGAAACCTTCAGTCTTAATCATTCCCTTCAGTGGCTATGTGCATGGAAGTTTTAGGTCTCATGACTGCAGCATCAGACGCGATCCCCTTTGCTCGTATTCATATAAGACCTCTTTAGCTTTGTATGCTGAATCAATGGTGCAGGGATTATACAAGGATATCACAATTAATATCCTTAAATCCCAATGTTCGACTCTCTCTGACTTGGTAGTTAGATCACCATCGTATAGTTCAAGGGGCCTCTTTTGTTCGTCCAACCTGGACTGTAATCACTACAGATGCAAGTCTTTCAGGTTGGGGAGCTGTCTGGGGATCTCTGACAGCACAAGGGGTTTGGAAATCTCAAGAGGCGAGGTTACCAATCAATATTTTACTCCGTGCTATTTTCAGGGCTCTTCAGGTTTGGCTTCTTTTGAAGAGAGAACCATTCATTTGTTTTCAGACAGACAATATTACAACTGTGGCATATGTCAATCATCAGGGTGGGACTCACAGTCCCCTAGCTATGAAAGAAGTATCTTGGATACTTTCTTGGGCGGAATCCAGCTCTTATCTAATTTCTGCGGTACATATCCCAGGTGTAGACAATTGGGAAGCGGATTATCTCAGCCGTTAGACTTTACATCCGGGGGAGTTGTCTCTCCATCCAGATGTGTTTTTTCAGATTGTTCAGATGTGGGGTCTTCCAGAAATAGATCTCATGGCTTCTCATCGAAACAAGAAACTTCCCAGGTACTTGTCCAGGTCCAGGGACCCTCAGGCGGAGTCGGTGGATGCGTTAGCAGTTCCTTGGTTTTACCAACCTGCTTATATCTTCCTGCCTCTAGTTCTTCTTCTAAGAGTGATCTCTAAGATCATCATGGAACAATTGTTTGTGTTTCTGGTAGCACCAGCATGGCCTCGCAGGTTCTGGTATGCGGATCTTGTCCGGATGTCCAGTTGCCAACCTTGGCCACTTCCTTTAAGACCAGACCTTCTGTCTCAAGGACCGTTTTTCCATCAAGATCTCAAATTGGTAATTTTGAAGGTATGGAAATTGAATGCTTAGTCATAGAGGTTTCTCTGACTCAGCGATTGATACTATGTTACAGGCTCGTAAATCTGTTTCTAGGAAGATTTATTATCGAGTTTGGAAGACTTATTTCATGGTGTTCTTCTCATAAATTCTCCTGTCATTCTTTTAGAATTCCTAGAATTTTACAGTTTCTTCAGGATGGTTTGGATAAAGGTTTGTTTGCAAGTTCCTTGAAGGGACAAATCTCTGCTCTTTCTGTTTTATTTCACAGAAAGATTGCTAAGCTTCCTGATATTCAATGTTTTGTGCAGGCTTTGGTCCGTATCAAGCCTGTCATTAAATCAATCTCTCCTCCTTGGAGCCTTAATTTCTTTTTTGAAAGCTTTACAGGCTCCTCCTTTTGAGCCTATGCATTCTTTGGATGTTAAACTACTTTCTTGTAAAATTGTTGTTCCTTTTGGCTATCTCTTCTGCTAGAAGAGTTTCCGAATTATCTGCTCTTTCTTGTGAGTCTCCTTTTCTGATTTTCTATCAGGATAAGGCAGTTTTGCGGACTTCATTTAAATTTTTACCTAAAGTTGTGAATTCTAACAACATTAATGGGGAAATTGTTGTTCCCTCTTTGTGTCCTAATCCTAAGAATTCTTTGGAGAGATCCTTACATTCTCTGGATGTTGTAAGAGCTTTAAAATATTATGTTGAAGCTACTAAAGATTTCAGGAAGACTTCTAGTCTATTTGTTGTCTTTTCGGGTTCTAGGAAAGGTCAGAAAGCTTCTGCCATTTCCTTGGCATCCTGGTCAAAGCTTATGATTCATCAGGCTTATTTGGAGTCGGGTCAGGCCCCACCTCAGAGAATCACAGCTCATTCTTCTAGATCAGTTTCCACTTCGTGGTCTTTTAAGAATGAAGCTTCAGTTGATCAGATTTGCAAAGCAGCAACTTGGTCTTCTTTGCATACATTTACTAAATTCTACCATTTTGATGTATTTGCCTCTTCGGAAGCAGTTTTTGGCAGAAAAGTTCTTCAGGCAGCTGTTTCAGTTTGATTCCTCTGCTTATGTTTTAAGTTTTTTCTTTTCAATTATGAGAAACTTATTTTTTTGGGTGTGGATTTAATTTTTTCAGCGGAAAATGGCTGTTTTTTATTGAAGACATACATATAAATATACATCACAGGGGATACCAAAAAAAATATAACAACAAGTCAACATCCCAACTGAGAGATTGTTTTGTAAGTGCAAATTTTTCAGTCTTCTAGTTTATATTATTTTCTTATAGAAGTCCCTTAAATATCCAAGGGAGTGAGAAAAACAAAGAAAAAGAGAAAATGCAATGGAAGTCTGGATTATAGTAAATTATGTGTATAAATAAGTCATGTCCCAATGTTAGGCGCGACGGCCACTGCTGATGTTACAAAACAATGGTCATCAAATTACATGGATTGTTATTAACATAAATAAAATCGAACATACAAGGCAAACAATTAACATCTCATAGCGTACCGTGTATCCAGAGTGTAGTGGTTGTTACTGGTTTATGCAATTTTGTTCCTGTATTGTGTCCACTCCTATAGCATGTGTTTGTGAAGTTCCATGGTCCCCCTCTGTATGTGATGGTACCTCTCCAGTTGTAACAGGGTGTCTACCCGGCCCTTCCATTCCCCCACCGCGGGAATATCTCTTGACTTCCATTTCTGAGGGATCAGAAGTTTAGCATGATGAACATTAAGGCTCTAAGGGCCCTATTCTCAATTTTGGGGAGATTTAAGTAAAGAAGTGTTTTTAGGTCATTTACAATTCTTTCCCACCATTCTAGTGATGTGTGTTAAGACCTCCACCCAATAGGTGTCCAGTTTGGGACAATCCCACCAGATGTGGACCAGTGTGCCCTCCCCTCCAGCACCCCCCACTGGCTTTTTTATATATTTGTTGCAGTCTGCTAGGTGTGAGATACCACCTTGACAGGTACTTGTAGCTGGATTCCTGAATTCTAGTGGAAATTGATGCTTTTTTAGTGGCCTCGAACGCCTTCCACCACTCCTGTGGGGGAATGTCAGTGTTTAGCTCCCTTTCCCACATTTTTGTATACGTGGGTAATGCATGTTTGTCCGGCTGTAGGAATATCTTATATAGGATTGATATAGCATGTCTAGTATGCGTTTGCCGCGTGCACAACGTCTCAAATACTGTCAGGGGTCCAGTCAGAAGTTCCCTGTGTTTGTACGTAACTATGAAGTGGGTCAGTTGAGCGTAAGAGTACCAATTCATGCATCCATCACCAAGCGATTCCTGCAGGTCAGTTAGTATTCGTAGTTTATTACCGTTTACCAGGGAGAAAGCTTTCTCTCCCTAAGGGGTATGCCCTGAACCGGCTGGAGGACGGGCCAAGAGAGGGGTCCTTTATGTAAATAAGTGTTTTGGGGATGCTAGGTACTTAGGGCAGAAGCTAGATAGGCTCAAGTGTGTTCTCGTATGTGTTGTCTGAACTCTAGACAGTGAAATTATAAACAGTGAATGCAACAATATCAAGTGAAAACCAATATAACAGTTTACAAATAAGCTAATACAAAAGTCAGAAAATCAAACTACAGGGATATACTTTGAGTAGTTGCTGTAGCAATAAGGGAAATATCCCAAACCAACTTGCCCGTTAGAAATATTTTCTTTTAAATATATACATTATGTGACCTGTATTTCAGTATGTTAGGAAAAGTCCCGTCCACAGGAGGAGCATGATCCTTTTTTCAAGTATTGTCCCTATCAATCATCAAGGAGCTGATTGCTCCATTTTGTAGATTTGTTTCTTCGCCTGCCAAGGCTGCTGGTGCAGGAAGTTCCCTGCTTGATGAGTCATTTGTGGTTGCTCCGAGAGATGGTCTAAAGCCCGTTGGGGCAATGTTCAGGCGCAGGGCTTTACAGAAATGTTGTAGGTCTTCTGCGGACTTATAGACCGCGGTGTTGTCTCCTCTCGATGCAATGATGCTCAACGTGAATCCCCATCGGTATTCTCTCTGCGGAGGTTATGTGTTGCAGCTCTCTCCTTTTTTGTAGGGTTGCTGGGCTCAGGTCCGCAAAAATCTGTATTCGTGCTCCTGCATGTGTGAAGTTTGGTTTCTGTCTGGAACACTTTAGGATCTCCTCCCTGTCTTTAAAATGCTGTAGTTTGAGTACCACATCTCTTGGAGGGACTTTAGGAGGTAGTTTGGCCTGTAATGCCCGGTGTGCTCTCTCAATTACTATCTCTGGTGCGTTGCTATCTCCTTTTACTGTCCTGAAAAGGGCCTGTAGATAGCCCTCTAGTGCCGCTGGTAGTACTGTTTCAGAGATTCCCCGGATACGGAGGTTGTTCCTTCTCCCTCTATTGTCTAGATCTTCCACTTTTTCTAGTAGGTGATGTATTGTTTCATCCTGGTCATAAACCAGCTTTGAAAGGTGTTGAACATCATTGTATGTAGTATTGTGGCTCTCTTCCAGGGTTGACACTCTCTTTATCACTTTTATCATATCTTTTTTCGTGTCCCCATACCACCCCTTGACCTCTGCCATCATTTCCTTTATGTCTTCTTTAGTGCAGAGCAGTTTTAGATCCCCTTTAGTGAGGCTTGTAGAGTCTGATATGTGACTGTTCTGGGCTTGGGGCGATGTTTCTTAGTGCATACTCTCTGTGTGATCTATATTGGACAGTGGTAATGGGGCCTCCACCTGCTTTGGGTACTGCTGCATTGTTTTTGTGTTAGAGAGACCTGGCTTGTTGGATCTTCGCCCTGTCATTATGCTTTATGATAAATAATATAGTAAAAGACCTCAACTCTGTCTGCAGGCCTTATACACACATTCTCCTGTTTATGAATCTGTGAGCTGCTAACGCCGTAGTGGGCAGATAAGTTACTTGTCGCCTGTTTATTTGATGCGTGGTAATTTGCTCATGGTATTGGTCCCAGCGCTGTTTTTATTGCTTACCCCTGCCTGCAGAGTAAAGCTGTCTTGTCTATGATATTGTTAGGTGGTCAGTACCTGTGTCGCACTTGACAGGTTGCCTAAAGTGGAGTGTTATATATGTACCTTAATTGTGGCGTGCTGCGGTAGAGCCCGTGAGCTTGTTACAGGGCTGGATGTTTGAGCTGCTACGTTGTCAGAACACTATCCTACAGGCTGTCTGGTGTTGCACAGCGTTCTCCTTGCTGTCTGCCTGTAGTGGGGAAGGTGCCTTGAATGCGCCCTGTCTATGGCTCGTCTTAGTAAGGCCTGGCTGCTCCGCCTCTGTTCACCCGTTGCCGACTTGTCTGTCTAGTCTGTTGTTGCCCCGTGTGTGTGCTATCACGCTGACTGCCTGAGGTTGTGCTTGCACTGGGGATGATGCTGTGAGTCCCGTGGCTGCTCCAGTGACGTTCTGTGGGCCTCTGTTATGGCGCGAATGTCGCCCCTGTCTTCAGCGTGTCCCCTGTCAGCTACTCTGGTGGCCTCTTGAGTCCCCCAATCTTGGCTCAGTGTGGCAGAGTTTAATATCGTTCCCTGTGGTGGGTCTTTAGTGGTCTGTAGTAGCCGTAATTGTCTGGGCAAGTGGAATGGGCCTAGGAGCTGTTTTAATGTGCGGCCATCTCTCTAAGCGGCTAAGCTCTGCCCCCGGCTGTTTTTATTTTTATCCCTCCCTCGTGACTCTTTTGTGGAGTACCACATCTTGGGTATTACTATCCCATACCTCACTAGCTCATGGACTCTTGCCAATTACATGAAAGAAAACATACCTTAGAACTTACCTGATAAATTCATTTCTTTCATATTGGCAAGAGTCCATGAGACCCACCCTTTTTATAGTGGTTATGTTTTTTGTATAAAGCACAATTATATTTCCAGTTCCTTTTCCTATCACCCCACTACTTGGCTATTCGTTAAACTGAATTGTGGGTGTGGTGAGGGGTGTATTTATAGGCATTTTGAGGTTTGGGAAACTTTGCCCCTCCTGATAGGATTGTATATCCTATACATCACTAGCTCATGGACTCTTGCCAATATGAAAGAAACAAATTTATCAGGTAAGTTCTTACATAAATTATGTTTTTACATTTAAATTGTAGGCTAATCACCACCACAGCACAGAGGTTTAAACTAGACAGTATAAAGATCGTTATGATCTGATAATATGGTGAATTGTTGCTTCTTAATTGGAGCCACCTGTTATAAACGTTTGGAGTTAGATATACATTCAGAGTGACACATTTGCACTTAATAAAATGGTAACACTCTTGCTAACTCTCATGCAAGTTAGTTGCAAGTCACAGTAATCACTTCAATCAGTCTGTATAGCGGATGGCAGCTATTAATTATAAGAATGATGTTTATATTCAACCGGACTTAGCTTTGCAGAGTCCTAGTGAAAAAATATAGCCACCACAGCACTGCAGTTCACAAATGAACGCTCTAAAAATAGTTGTTAAATTATAGTGAATCTTGGTATCCGATTATAGCCACATATTGTGTATGTTAGTATCTGGGACTGAGTATTGCAAAGTCCTATTTTGGTTCAGTTGCATATCCGTAAACGGTATTGATTTAAGTATAGGCTAGTGCTGACTAAATAAAATACAGGATTCCCATATTCCTGTCTCCCCCTTCTACTTGCATTCCATTTCTACGCTAGTCTACTATTCTATACTTTGATAAACAGGGGACCCCCAACCCTCCATTTAATTTAGAAAGCTATAATGTGAATTTGGCTACTCTTAGATGTTTCCAATTCCTAATATATGTATAAGGTAGACTTTGTTATGGATGTAAGATATTGGTAGTGGAATCGGTAAAGCATGTAGCAAGTTAAAGTATTTGCTGCAAGATCAACATTTTTTTTAACATGAATACGGCCTAACCAAGACAGTTATTTATGTCTCCATCTATCCAATTCAGTTTCAATATTTCTCAAGTCTATCATAGTTTCATTTAAAAAAAAAAAATTAGTTTGGTCCGGTGTTATCTGGATCCCTAAATATTTTATGGAAGGCAGCTGATATGGTGAATCTGTTAGATAACCTGTTCACTCACGCCAATACCTACTAATTCTGATTTAGAGTGATTTATAGATAAGTTGAAGAAATAACCATACGTTTCAAGAGAACTTATTATTGCTGCAATAGACTGTATTGTAGAGGAAAAAGAGAAAAGGACATTGTCTGCGTGCCGTAAATTTTATCATTCGAATCGCCGATGGAACTATCATGAATTCTCTCATCTTTTCTCACATGGGAAGCTAACATTTCCATCACCAGGGCGAACAGCAGTGGCAACAAAAGACAACCCTCTTGGATTTCATTCTGTATCCTAAACGAAGGGGACAAGGTGTTATTGAATTTAATAGATGCCGAAGGGGAATTATATAATGCAAAAATATGATCAATCAATAATTGTTAAAAGCCAAATTGAGTTAGTGTAATTTGTAAAAACTTCCAATTCAACCTTTCAAAGGCTTTTTCGGCATCCATTGCCAAGACCACCGCAGGAACACCTTCTTTCTTGACTAACTCAATAAGCTGTAATATTTTGTTGGTGTAAGATTCCAATTTTAAAATAAAACCATGTGTCTAAACTCGTAAGGTGTGCTGGGCCGTACATTGTGGATGTCTTATAAAGGAACTGCAAAACATAATGACAGTGGTTAGCCTTGTTTACTTTCGTAACAAGACCAGATTGGGTCCTCCAAATAAAGGAGGGAGGAGTTTGCTACTGAAAAACAATTACAGCAATCACACTTTGCTAATAGGTTAATGTATTGCACTTATGCAGGTGTTTTATTTGCCCTGTAAGAGTGAATATTAAGATCACCTACCTGGGAATTCACAATCCCTGACAACATATACAATGTCACATACATATGTCAGCTAGACACCATTAAAGGGATATTAAACAGTCTTTTTCATTGTTGTAATAACAAAAATTAGTGGCTTTTACTTAATGCAAATCATTGCATTATGTATTATTAGGCTGACCATATTGCCGCTTTAAGAAGGAACACATATGAAAAATACATATGTGAGGGTTCTTATACAAAACCATTTCTTTAAACAGCCCTGACATATGTATTTTTCATATGTGTCCCTTTTTAAAGCGGCAATATGGTCAGCCTATGTATTATTCATCATTGTAAATTGATTTTACCTTTTATTTTATTTTTAAAATGGTGTCTATTACTTGCTATCACAGCCCTACAAATCAGTGCATGTAATAATGCGTCTATTACAATGTTATGCTGGCCCACTAGGATTACCTTTTTATTTAATATGACAATTCCAAGGAACGTCCATCCAATCAGTGTTTGTGTCATATGACACTCTTGAAGTCCAGCCCTTAAGAAGCCTATATAGAGAAAGAGGAAATGAAGATACCAAGTAGGATTATAAATCTTCTTATATATATATATATATATATATATATATATATATATATATATATATATATATATATATATATATATATATATATATATATATACATACTTAAAAAAAATTATGCTGTTTTGCTTGTACACTTGTATATTTTTCCTTGCAACATTCTTAAAGTCTGAAATGTACCATCACTCTAAGTGACTAGAGTAGATAAACATTCTTGGAACTCGCATAATGAAACTTAAGTTTAAAAAATGTCTACACTCATCATGAGGGCATGGGCTACAGTGAGAAATTCTAAGTGCTAATTTTGCAAGAAAACAAGTAAATTGTTTGCTGATTTTTTAAACAATGATTCTTTTTATGTTTACTTTGATTTCACATATTTATTTTTACCAAAGGAGCACTGTTTAATAAAGCTATATAGCTTGTCTTTGTCAAACATTCAGCACAATTTTGCCACTAGTAAAGCAGCAAAGCTATGTGTTAACTCCTGCAAAAGGGGTTAAATACATAGTTAAAGTATTGTGCTGTACCTTTTGTAGTAGTTAAAAAGCTTTGGTGCATTGCTAGTGATAAAATTACATGCTTTAATGAATTAGAGCATTTCATTGTATTACTTAAATGACCTTTTTTTTTTTTTTTTTAAATAATTGTGGTTTAATACCGGTATACAAGCATTAAATGCTAACATAAATTTGGTTACAAAACATATGCATATACAAGGAATAATCAAAGGTAACATTATGTCTAAGCTTTTTTTTTTTTTTTAAAGGAAAAACAAAACAAGACATGAGAGTAATACTTGTCAATCATTACAAAGTACCTACATTTCGGGCCCAGGGGGCCTCTCATAGCTTTATTATGCTGTAGTTTCAAGAGTTCAAGTAGGTATGTCATCAATAGATTAGACCTCTAAAGGGTCTTTTTAGGAAACCACATTATTCATTTTATATACAATTTAAATTATATGAGCAAAGTGGCACAATATATAAAATGTATCAGCGTCAGGGTGTAATATTATGACACATTTCGTATCATTTTGTATCATGTGCTAGTTGCCGACAAGAGTAGCCAAAGGGGAGATGGAGTGGGTTAGGAATGGGGATACGGGTGTAGGGGAGAAAGGGAGGGGGAGAGAGAAAAAAAAAAAAAGGGGGTTACTTAAATGGCCTTTTAACAAGCCTATACTGATAAACTATGTCATGGGTTGGTTTAATGCCTTCCTACAAACACAGAAAAATAGTATTTTATTTCTAAAGAGCCATCAGGTTATCCAGCGCTAAACAGTGAAAATGTGCCTAATGACTGAGGGGGCAAAAATATATGAGAACAAGGATCTTGCTGAAGGGACAGCTTAGACCTTAAAGCAGTGATTATCAAACCGGGGTGTCAGAATTAGTAATGTGTACATAATATTTGTAAGAGATTAAACACGGTTACAATAAACAAATAGGGTACATATTTAAGGGACATGAAACCCAAACTGTTGCTTTCCAATTTAATTCTATTATCAAATTTGCTTCATTATTTTGGTATCCTTTGTTGAAGGAGCAGCAATGCGCTACTGGGAGCTAGCTGAATACATTGGTAATCCAATGACGAGGCATATATATGCAGCCACCAATCAGCAACTAGCTCCCAGCTCCTGATCTTACCTAGTATGATTTTCAACAAAGGATACTAAGAGAACTAAGCAAATTAGATAATAGAAGTAAATTGGAAAGTTGTTTAAAAGTGTATGTTCTTTCTGAATCAAGAAGGAAAAATGCTGGGTTAATATATAGTATATTAATGCTTTTTAGGTATGTAAATTGAACCCAACATTTAAAAAAATCACTTTAAAATTTAATTTAAAAAAAAATTAAATCATGGGCTTTTTCATTCACTTCATTATTTTTGAATGGGCAGTTTAGTCAAAATGAAACGTTCATGATTTAGATAGGGCATGCAGTTTTAAACATCTTTCCAATTTACTTTTATCATCAAATTTGTTTTGCTCTCTTGGTATTCTTTGTTGAAAGCTAATCCTAAATAGTCTTATATGCTAATTTCTAAGCCCTTGAGGGCCACGTCTTATCTCAGTGCATTTTAGTTTTTCACAGCTAGATGGTGCTAGTTCATGTGTGCCATATAGATAACCTTGTGCTCATTCCTGTGGAGTTACCTACCTGAAAATAAGGTGGAAGTTTGCAGAGGCTTAGATACAAGGTAATCACAGAGGTAACAAGTATATTAATATAACTGTGTTGGTTATGCAAAACTGGGGAATGGGTAATAAAGGGATTATCTATCTTTTTAAACAATACAAATTCTGGAGTAGACTGTCCCTTTAAGTGTTGTTACAATTTCCTGAGACTACAGCATTCTACAAAGTGATTGCAACCTCAGATTATAAGATCATTTACGTCCGTTCTTAAAGGGACACTGTACCCAAAAAAATTCTTTCATGATTCAGATTGAGCATGAAATTTTAAGCAACTTTCTAATTTACTCCTATTATCAAATTTTCTTCATTCTCTTGGTAACTTTATTTAAAATGCAAGAATGTAAGTTTAGATGCCGGCCCATTTTTGGTGAACAACCTGGGTTGTCCTTGCTGATTGGTGGATAAATTCATCCACCAATAAAAAATTGCTGTCCAGAGTACTGAACCCAAAAAAAGCATAGATGCCTTCTTTTTCAAATAAAGATAGCAAGAGAACAAAGAAAAGATGATAATAGGAGTAAATTAGAAAGTTGCTTAAAATTGCATGCTCTTTCTGAATTAAAAAACTAAATTTTTGGGTTCAGTGTCCCTTTAATTGGCCACAGTAAAGGAGACCAAGAACATGGATTCCGCCATCTTTTTAAGAGTTCATATCTTCCAACATTTACTAATCGACTAATATGTGCTATTCGTTTAATGTCCCTTTAACCATAAAAAAGTAACAATCGTGTCACTTGATATTAAACAATGTTGCACAAGTATCACAAGGCAAAAAAAAAGTCCCTCCCTGAAATCTATAGTAATGCGCGATGCCCTGATGTTATCATTTTAAAATATATTGAACCCAAGCTAAGTGCAACAGGAACTGCAAATTAAATGCACAAAACCTCAGCAAACCATCATATAAATCAAATTATATTTAGAGTATATGAAAAGTCTGTTATTAGAGGGGTTTTTTCTCCTTTACACAATGTTATCAGCCTTTTTTTTTTTTTTAAATTTAGAACTATTCCAGATTTTCAGAAAAATAGCTTTTCTGATGACGAAAAAAAGACATTCTGCTAGATTACGAGTTTTTGTTGGTAAGGCTTGCGGGTCTAACACTCCTTTTTTTTCCACCGCTCCCTTAAGCCAACGCTGGTATTACAGGTTTTTTTAAACCTGGCGTTAGCCGCAAAAAGGTGAGCGTAGAGCAAAATTTAGCTCCACATCTCACCTCAATACCAGCGTTGCTTACGGTAGCGGTAAGCTGGCTAAACGTGCTCGTGCACGATTTCCCCATAGGAAACAATGGGGCTGAGCTGACTGAAAAAAAACTAACACCTGCAAAAAAGCAGCGTTTAGCTCCTAACGCAGCCCCATTGTTTCCTATGGGAAAATAAAAAATATGTCTACACCTAACACCCTAACGTGAACCCCGAGTCTAAACACCCCTAATCTTACACTTAACCCCTAATCTGCCGCCCCCGACATCGTCGCCACCTGCATTATACTATTAACCCCTAATCTGCCGCTCCGGACACCGCCGCCACCTACATTATACTTATAAACCCCTAATCTGCTGCCCCCAACATTGCCGACACCTACATTATAGTTATTAACCCCTAATCTGCCCCCCCAACGTCGCCGCAACTATATTAAATTAATTAACCCCTAAACCTAGGTCTAACCCTAACACCCCCTTAATTTAAATATAATTTAATTAAATCTATATAAAATAACTACAATTAAATAAATTATTCCTATTTAAAACTAAATACTTACCTATAAAATAAACCCTAACCTAGCTACAAAATATCTAATAGTTACATTGTAGCTATTTTAGGATTTATTTTTATTTTACAGGCAACTTTGTATTTATTTTAACTAGGTACAATAGTTATTAACTATTTAATAACTACCTAGCTAAAATAAGTACAAAATTACCTGTAAAATAAATCCTAACATAAGTTACAATTACACCTAACACTACACTATCATTAAATAAATTACCTAAACTACCTACAATTAATTACAATTAAATTCAATAAACTAAATAACGAAAAAAAAACACTAAATTACAGAAAATAAAAAAAGAATTACAAGAATTTTAAACTAATTACACCTAATCTAATCCCTCTAATAAAATAAAAAAGCCCCCGAAAATAATAAAATTTCCCTACCCTATACTAAATTACAAATAGCCCTTAAAAGGGCCTTTTGCGGGGCATTGCCCCAAAGTAATCAGCTCTTTTACCTCTAAAAGAAAAATACAATACCCCCCCAACATTAAAACCCACCACCCACACACCCCTACTCTAAAACCCACCCAATCCCCCCTTAAAAAAAACCTAACACTAACCCCCTGAAGATCTCCCTACCTTGAGCCGTCTTCACCCAGCCGGGCACAAGTGGTCCTCCATACGGCAGAAGTCTTCATCCGATCGGGGCAGAAGAGGTCCTCCAGACGGCAGAAGGCTTCATCTAAGCGGCATCTTCTATCTTCATCGGAGCGGAGCGGGTCCATCTTCAATCCAGCCGACGCAGAGCCAACCTCTTCAAACGACGTCCTAAGGAAGAATGAAGGGTCCTTTAAATGACGTCATCCAAGATGGCATCCCTTGAATTCCAATTGGCTGATAGGATTCTATCAGCCAATCGGAATTAAGGTAGGAAAAATCCTATTGGCTGATGCAATCAGCCAATAGGATTGAGCTTGCATTCTATTGACTGATTGGAACAGCCAATAGAATGTGAGCTCAATTCTATTGGCTGATCCAATCAGCCAATAGGATTTTTCCTACCTTAATTCCGATTGGCTGATAGAATCCTATCAGCCAATCGGAATTCAAGGGACACCATCTTGGATGACGTCATTTAAAGGAACCTTCATTCTTTGTTAGGACGTAATTTGAAGAGGTTGGCTCCGCGTCGGCTGGATTGAAGATAGACCCGCTCCGCTCCGGAAGGTTGAAGATAGAAGATGCCGCTTGGATGAAGCCTTCTGCCGTCTGGAGGACCTCTTCCGCCCCGATCGGATGAAGACTTCTGCCATATGGATGACCACTTGTGCCTGGCTGGGTGAAGACGGTTCAAGGTAGGGCGATCTTCAGGGGGTTAGTGTTAGGTTTTTTTAAGGGGGATTGGGGGGGTTTTAGAGTAGGGGTATGTTGGGGGGTATTGTATTTTTCTTTTACAGGTAAAAGAGCTGATTACTTTGGGGCAATGTCCCGCAAAAGGCCCTTTTAAGGGCTATTTGTAATTTAGTATAGGGTAGGTAAATTTTATTATTTTGGGGGGCTTTTTTATTTTATTAGGGGGATTAGATTAGGTGTAATTAGTTTAAAATTCTTAAGTTAGGATTTATTTTACAGGTAATTTTGTACTTATTTTAGCTAGGTAGTTGTTAAATAGTTAATAACTATTTAATAACTATTGTACCTAGTTAAAATAAATACAAAGTTGCCTGTAAAATAAATATAAATCCTAAGCTAGCTACAATGTAACTATTAGTTATATTGTAGCTAGCTTAGGGTTTATTTTATCGGTAAGTATTTAGTTTTAAATAAGATTAATTAATTTAAATTATATTTAAGTTAGGGGGTTAGGTTTAGACTTAGGTTTAGGGGTTAATACCTTTAATATTGTAGCGGCGACGTTGGGGGTGGTAGATTAGGGGTTAATAAATGTAAGTAGGTGTTGATGATGTTAGGGACGGCATATTAGGGGTTAATAAAATTTAACTAGTGTTTGCAAGGCGGGAGTGCGACGGTTTAGGGGTTAATACATTTATTAAAGTGGCGGCGATGTCCGGTCGACAGATTAGGCGTTAAATAATTTTATTATAGTGTTTGCAATGTGGGGAGGGTGGCTCGGTTCAGGGGTTAATAGGTAGTTTATGGGTGTTAGTGTATTTTGTAGCACTTTAGTTAAGAGTTTTATGTTCCGGCATTAGCCCATAAAACTCTTAACTACTGACTTTTAAATGCGGTAGAAGTCTTGCCAGGAGAGGGTCTACCGCTCACTTTTCCCAAGACTCGTAATACCAGCGTTAGGCAAATCCCATTAAAAGATAGGATACACAATTGACGTAAGGAGATTTGCGGTAGCCTCGAGTCGCGGAAGAAAAGTGAGCGGTAGACCCTTTCCTGCCTGACTCGTAATACCAACGGGCATTAAAAAGCAGCGTTGGGACCTCTCAACGCTGCTTTTTAAGGCTAACGCCAAACTCGTAATCTAGGCGATTGCATTTTATTGAAAGAAAATCGCGATGTTATTGAAATTTAGGGAAACTTTGAAGGTCTTGTTCTGGGAAATCCTTTACTGGGCACATTTGCAAGATAATAATCTAAAGATCAGAGGAAATCGTACTGATCAAGCTGGCGTACATCTAATGTGTTTCAGCCACTCAGGCCGTAGTTATAAACAGAATTTCAAACACAGGAAGTTCCCTTTCCTTAATTGATTGGTGGCGGCAGGAGGTAGCACGACTATAGGTGCTGCTTAAATCACTTATCTCCATTGTTACACAAGTCCCAAAAAGATATGGAAATGGGCTGCTTTGTTTAGATGACACCAGTTCCCAGGCATTAGACCATGGGCAACTTCTTGACTAGATGTTCCTTTAACATGAGTCAGTAATGATACATACTGAGCCTGGGACATTCCTTGCCTTTTTTTACATTGATGTATCTTGTTTGACCATTCAAAGATTGAGCTATTTTATATGATATGATATGACTGCTTTATTCTTATGGTTAAGTGTATATCATATTCATGTTGTGGGAGGACTGTGGACAGAGCCGGGCAGTCCTTGGTTTTGCCCTGGATTTGGGACCAAAAGAAGCTGCAACATATAAAGCAGATATGAACTCTCAAACTATAACAATTTCGCAATAGGCGGGCGGCTGAGACCTCTGCATATGAGAGTGGTATTGGGTTTATGCTGATGTTTTTACTCTTTCTATTAAACTGTACTAACTTATAAATACTAAATCAATGTTTGCAATCTAATGCAGTGCTCTACTACATTAAGAAATAATGGGGAACCTATCTAATAAGAACAATCTATTCCATCTTTATGTTATTCTTCACAGCTTGTTCACTAATGTAAAGCAAGATACACCATATATCGGGCTAGATTACAAGTGGAGTGCAATCAATAACAAAGGGGACGCTATCTTCACTTGGTCTCACAGTAAGAATAATGAGCAATCTTGTATTACATATTGATAGTTAAAACAATTTAACCAGAGCATCTTAACTCAGCCAAAACGTTTTGTAGATATCTATCAGAGTGCTTATAGTTCACTCATTTCGCTTGTATTAAAAGTAGCGCACTAAATACAGCTGTAAACCGTAGCACTTTTTAAATCCATTATTAATATTATATCACAGAACTACATGTAGAATGCCACTATTTTGCTACCGTCAGTTTAGCGCTCGAGTGATATCTGACATGAATTTAACTGCACACTCCCGTAGAAGTCTATTATGTAAGGGAGGTAAGCAGATCTTAGCACGCCCTAAATTATCGATTGAGCGATAAAAAAAGAAGTGGTATTGACGGTGATGTTAATGCACAATAGCGTTAATATTTTTGCACCACTTGTAATTTAGGCCATGAAAATTTAACAAGATTCTCTAGAATAGCTTAGGCTTTTAATAAATGTGTCTCACTGAAGAGTCCCCCATACTAAACTGACTGAGTTATAGCGTTTGCACTACAGATATCAGTTACAAACAAATGATAACAATAATAATATTTTTTACTGCAGAGTATAACATAACATAATCCAGGCAGGAAGTTGATGCCGCACTGGATAAACCAGGAGTTAGGTGGGAGTTCCTGGCTCACAACAGAGGAATATTTTCCCAGCAGAGAATACAGCGCACTCAGAACAGATGGTTTGAGCCTAAAACAAACGCAAGGAGCAGTTAACCACTTATGCTCTCTCTTGCCCAATAACACAGTCAATTCCTCATGCTTAATAGTGTCCTGAATATTAATATTTTGTAATGTTGTGAAAGATGGTCAAATAAATTCCAGTCAGCTGTGTAAAATGATCCTAACTTGTCATATAATATCTCGTGATGAGGAAAGCATGTGCTGAATGAGACCTTGTGCAATCTTTGATTCCTGACTCATGAACTAGTATTGAGGAAATGGACACTGCATTGTTACATAGAAGATGTGCATTTCCTAAATCAGAGGCTGCCAAATGTGGTTTTGAAAATCAAGTCAAATGCTCATTAAAGGGACACTAAACCCACATTTTTCTATAATGATTCAGATAGATCGTGCAATTTTAAGCAACTTTCTAATTTACTCCTGTTATCAATTTTTCTTCATTCTCTTGCTATTTTTATTTAAAAAGCAGGAATGTAAAGCTTAAGAGCCGGTCCTTTCTTGGTTCAGAATCTGGGTTATGCTTGCTTTTCGGTTTTCTAAATGTAGACACCAATAAGCAAGCGGTATCCAGGGTGCTGAACCTAAAATGGGCTGGCTCCTATGTTTTAAATTCCTGTTTTTTAAACAAAGATAGAAAAAGAACGAAGAAAAATTGATAGGAGTAAATTAAAAAGTTGCATAAAATTGAATGCTCCATCTTTAAGTAGTGGTGGCTCTTGGGTTATTCAATTGGGTGTTCACATGGGGTGGTACTTCCCCTTTAACCCTCTGCTTATTGCCCAACAAGGACATGGGGTGGTACTTACCCTTTAACCCTCTGCTTATTGCCCCACGAGAACATGGGATGGTACTTCCCTTTAACCTTTCTATAAATTGCCCCACAAGGACATAGGGTGGTACTTTCCCCTTCTGCTTGTTCTGTTCTAGCAGGAATTTCCTTATAAAATCAAGGTATTTAACCCCTCTGAGGTTTGCGGGTGCTTCATGTTTAAATGGGGATGCAAAGCTATCAACCCACCTACCGCCTGCTACTGTAAGTTATACAGGTGAGAAAAAGCATATTACTAACAGTATTGAATATCGGATACCTGGAGACTCTCCTCTCACTTGTACCGCCGTTTAGCACCGACCTGGCTCCTCCTCCCGCACGCCCCCATTACGCCCTTATCATGTTCTCTCACAGAGTCACGTGGCTCTCACTGGCACAGCAAAAGCTGTGCGATTAAGAAGGTCAGTGGCTGGGTTGGGGGGCTCTTCAGACACTTAGGAAACAAGTGCAAAGGCCTTGAAGCCTCTGAGGCCCATTTATCAAGCTCAGTGTTTCTGGTGAGTCTTCAGACTCGCCAGAAACAGCAGTTATGAAGCAGCGGTCTAAAGACCGCTGCTCCATAACCCTTTCCGTCTGCTCTGATGAAGCAGACAGGAATCGCCACAATTCAAACCGATCAAGTACGATCGGGTTGATTGACACCTCCCTGCTGGCCGCGAGTCAGCAGGGGGCGGCGTTGCACCAGCAGCTCTTGTGAGCTGCTGGTGCAATGCTGAATACGGAGGGCATATTGCTCTCCGCATTCAGCGAGGTCTTGTAGACCTGATCCGCACTGTCAGATCAGGTCCGCAAGACCTTTCATAATTCGGCCTCTATACTTCTATCTATTTTTTTTTACAAAATTGGACTGGAACCTTTTTGGCTGAATAAATATAATTTTTCCAATAGCGAGGCTCTTGGGAAAATGATATTTGATCAGCCAACAAGTTGTTTTTTTTTCTTTCAGAGGTTCACGTGCGCCTGTGTTGCTATAGAGGAGCCTCCACTGCCTTTAAAGGGACAGTATACACTCATTTTCATATAACTGCATGTAATAGATACTACTATAAAGAATAAGATGCACAGATATGTTGCACAAATATCCTCTGCACTGTGTAATACTTATAATAACCCCTAGTGTCACCTCACTACACACTAGCATACTATTCACTTTACCAACAATCCCAGGTAAATATTGTATGTGTAGTTCTACAGAAATTTAGCCACTATACTGTACTCATAGTAATTCTAGGCTAAATGATTTTCAGACACTCAGTTATTTACCAGAGAGAGCTTTAATTAGTATATGCCCATATTACAGAAAGGTTAATACAGAGACAGTTACATAAAGAGGTTTTCAGTCATACCCCCAAACACACAATGTATCCTATCTAACAGTTATTACAGGGTCTGTGTCTCTCTGTGTGTGTGTGCTTACCAAAACCCTTCCTATATAGAATGACTGTGCGGTTGCATGTATGTGTTTGTGTATGTGAATGCATGTGTGTGTAGAGTGTCAGTGTGTGTATACCTACCAACCTTCCATCCCAACTGCCCCCATCCCTCTCAGCTGTCCTGTTTATATCCTGAGATCTTTCTTGTAAAGGGTGAAGTACTTTGCATATGTAAAGACCTTGTCTCTTTGTTGTTAGTTTTATCTACCTGTGTCAATAATCACATCCTTCCATAAAATGTAGACCTTTGTTACACATATATACAGACACACATATTGTATATACATTCTATATCAGTTATATGCATATTTATACCTACAAGATATAAAACTGTTCAAAAACTTACTTAGAAGCTCTCAGTTTAGCTCTGTTGAAAAGGTAGCTTGAAAGCCCACTGCAAGTGGGAAATAAGACACGCCCCCCTCCTCCTTCTTTGCATATGAAAAGACCCTTTACACAAACAGGAGCAAGCTGGAGAAGGTAGCTGACGGTATTCTCATAAAACTTTGGGGCTTGGTTAGGAGTCTGAAAATCAGAGCAATGTTATTTAAAAATAGGCAAAACTATACATTTAAAAAAAAAAAAAAAAAACTTTATGGGCTTTATAAATAGGTCATCTACAAAACATTTATGCAAAGAAAAAATGAGTGTATAATTGCCCTTTAAGCTAGAAAAACGGTAGCACTGCGGAATTCGGCGCTCTACAAATAACCGATAATAATAATAACGTGAAATACAAAAATATACAAATTCAAGAAGTAGAAAATGTGTTAGATATCATTTTGTTTCATTGATGGTTTCACTTTTTATCATTAAAAAAAAGTAATTATCTAGCACATTATGGGCCAGTTACATGCAAGCCATAAGGGGTTTATTGCTGCTGATTGCACGCGTCTGGTTTTCCGCTCGTAATTACAAGTTGAAAGTAAACGTGATCGCTTGAGGACAATCGTGATTTACGCTAGATTGATTACCGTGTTCCCTGAGCACTGGTTAACTGTTTTGCGAAACAAAAGTGTCACAGAACACATCAAAAATACATTACAAAGTACAGTTACACTCATAATAACAACTTCTAATAAAAATTACTTTTATAAAAATTGCACACAAATGTTATAAAGGCTCAAAGATATGAGGACCACGGGCAAAGGGCTTTAACATAGAGATACATACATATACGTGTCTAAAGATGTATATGTGTGTATATATATATATATATATATATATACAGTATATATATATATATATATATATATATATATATACACACATATACATCTTTAGACACGTATATGTATGTATCTCTATGTTAAAGCCCTTTGCCCGTGGTCCTCATATCTTTGAGCCTTTATAATATATATATATATATATATATATATATATATATATATATATATATATATATATATATATATATATATATATATATATATATGAAAATAACAAGAGTATTGCATTGAGCAATGATACTTTTTTATTGGACTAACTATACATTTATAAGATGACAAGCTTTCGGAAGAATGTCTTCCTTTTTCAAGTCTGAAGCACTTAAAACACAGGCTAAAAAGACAAAGTGTTTTTTTAGCCTGTGTTTTAAGATATAATCTGTAAATTCCATCAAATTGGTCAAATTTGAAAAAGGAAGACACTCTTCCGAAAGCTTGTCATCTTATAAATGTATAGTTAGTCCAATAAAAAAGTATCATTGCTCAATGCAATACTCTTGTAATTTTCATATCTAAATCTCTGGACTATATATGTGTGTACATATGTATTTATATGTGTATATATGTATTCACAGACATATATACACACATAAATACATATGTATACATACACTGTGCGGCCACTATATTATGTGCAGCCCCGCTGTGCACACAAATGATTTGTTCCACTACATTGCACATCATGTGGCCACAATTTTGGTATAAATACAGCAGAACATCAATCTTCCTACTATCAGTTAAGTGCGCAAAGCGCAACGAGAATGGGGAAGAGCAGTGATGGACTAATGGACTTTGGACTTTGAAAGTAGCATGATAGTAGATGCTGGACGAAGGGTATCTGAAATGGCAGTACTTAACTTTTCACGTACCACAGTTTCAAGGGTTTATCAAGAATGGTGCAATGAACGAAAAACATTAAGTCAGCGGCAGTCCTGTTGAAGAAAAACACAAGTTGATGAGAGAGGTCAGAGGAGGATGGCTAGACTTGTGCAAGCAAACAAACAGGCCACAATTTCGTTAATCACATCAAAATTCAACCTTGGTGCGGAGAAAAACATATCACAACACACCACTAGGCACACCTTGTTGCAGATTGGCACTTGGGTGCCGTTGTTATCAGAGAAGAACAAGAGAGCACGTCTTCGGTGGGCACAACAACAACAGCACTGGACCATCAAAGACTGGAAAAAGGTTGCTTGATCTGACAAGTCGAAGTGCCTAGTGCCTGATGTTCATGGCAGGCTCCGAATTTGGCAAAAACAGCATGAATCCATGGACCCGTCATGTCTGATGAAAACTCTGTAAGGTGGTGGAGTTGGTATTAGACTGTGGGGAATGTATTCCTGGAACACGTTGGGTCCATTGGTGCCCCTAGATTCACGTCTGAATGCTATAGCGTACGTAAATATCGTTGCTGACTAAGTGCATCCGTTCATGTTGACACTTTATCCTCAGGCAGATGGTTACTTCCAGCAGGATAAGGCGCCGGTGCACAAAGCCTGCATCACTATGGGATGGTTCCTGGAATGTGACAATGACTTTTCATTGCTGCAGTAATCTGCTCAGTCCCTGGATCTCAATACTATTAAACATCTTTGTGATGATCTAGAAAGGGCTATTCGCTGTAGACCTACACCTCTGTCAAATCTCCAGGAGTTGCATGACACACTCATATCTGCATGGTACACAATACCTGAAAAACCTTTTCAGCATCTTATTAAATCCATGCCTAGAAGAATTCAGGCTGTTTTGAAGGCAAAAGGAGGATCAACACGCTACTAGTAGCTGTACCTAATAAAGTGCCTGCACAGTGTATATAGTGTATATAGACATATAAATAACTCCATTGGAGCCCTTTCCAGTTAAAGTGATTGTAAATTTTAAGGAATTAGTGCCTGAAGGAATTAGTGCCTGAAGACTCGCCAGAAACATGGTCCATCAAGCTCCATTCGGAGCTTGATAGATAGGCCCCTATAAGTAAACACCTGGACAGTTCTTGAGGGCAAAATGTTTTCTTAAAATAGACCATGGAAAGACCCCCAGAGATAGATGCATCTCCTCATATTATAAGCTGCAAAGTATTTAGGCTAAATTTAAAGGGACAATGTTGTCAGGCAATCAGAATTCATTGTATTCAAAACTCATGCAGGAACATTCAAATGGGCTGGCTCCCCTTTAACATACACTGGGGGTTGGTTTCTGTTGTTACATCTTGTCTATATATCTTTTGTATAGCCAATACTGCAGTATTGAAATAGATTATGGTTTTAGCTAGAAGAAGCAGCTATTTCAAATTACAAAATAGGTAAATAAGATAAACGGTTAAATACACTCCAGTAGGTAAATGGATGGCATTACGGGAGAATTTTACAATACAATATTTCTTTAATTCCTCACCTGCAAAGATGAGTTTAATGCATTGCTATACAATGAGTTGCATTCATTTTTTTTTCCAGCCAATTAATAACACCTCTGAAATGATGTATACCCCTCTATGGGATGGCAGATAATTCCTCATAGTAAAGAATATAATTGATAATAAAAATAATAATAGACCTAAGGGAAGTGGTACGTAGTGGAATCTCTTTCATACAGTAACAAAAACGCTTTTGAGACTCCTCTTCGATCTAAAAATGCTGATGTCCTTATTTGTTTTATATCTTTCTATATAGTGGATAAAGAGTGTGCAGGAAACCTTATCCTTATATATGCAGCAATGCAACGGTCATTATTATGTTTGCTTGTTCTTTTACCCTCTGTGAGTTTAATGAATAACGATCATTTAGATTTATTCAAAGATTCATATCTTCAGTCAAACAGCCATTGCAACACTTATGGCAGAAAGTGTTGTACACCTTTATAGTGCATAATAAAAAACCTACTCTGAATTTCAAATTAATAGTAGATTTTATTCTGACAAATTCATTTTTTCTCCCATTTTGCCGGCCCCCTGTATCATGTGACAGACATCAGCCAATCACAGACTAGTATACGTATACCCCGTGAGCTTGTACACATGCTCAGTAGGATCTGAATCATAAAAGTTTATTTTGACTTGAGTGTCCCTTTAAGGGACATGAAAGTTAAAATTTAACTTTCATGTTTCAGATAGACCATGCAGTTTTAAACAACTTTCCAATTTGCTTCTCTTGGTAAATTGTCTTTGTTTTCTCTGTATCTTTTTTTGAAAAGCAAACCTAGGTAGGAGTGTACACATGTATTAAGTACTATATGGCAGCAGTGCTGTAAATGTGTTTGTTATACACTTGAGCTCTAGATGGCAACAGTGTTTGTAGCAATTTGTTAAATTTTTACAAAAATAACTGCAATACTGCTGACAGATAGTGTTCCAGTTATGCCTACCTAGCCATGCTCATCAACAAACCTAAGCTAAGAATTGTTTTCATGTTTTTAAATGGTTGGGAAAAGCAAATCAAAAGAAGAATTCTTTGTGAAACATGAAAATGATCTGAAATTGAAATTTCAGTCTTCACAAATAAAGTTTTATTTAAAAATGCAAAAACAATTCTTATCTTAGCTGCCTTCACTCTACAAAGGCGGAATATATGCGGTTCTCATCTCTTTGAACTACCTCAGGGAGCATAATATTCCCAATTCAAAGGAAAAGAGTAGGAAAAATTAGAAAATCTTAAACGGAATATCTCACCACAGCAGAATTTCTTCACAAAAATAAAAAAATGGAAATGAGGCTGCAACCAAAGTAAGTTTCTCAGGGGCTCGTTCATTTATTATCATACAGAATATGTTAAATTTTATCAAAAATTGTTAAACTACCTCTTGGCCCACAAAGCCTAAAATATTTACTATCTGGCCCTTGACATTTGCTGATCTCTGTTGTAGATTTTAAGCTCTTCTGAGCAGAGCAGGTCTCCTTTTGTGTTTGTTTTGTTTAATC